>NC_132895.1:30336803-30636803 GCF_030463535.1 Salminus brasiliensis | reverse complement strand
GTTGACTCATTTGAATGATCTGTTCCAGTTAAATAGAAAAATCTAATTTAAAATGAGTCAGCTGGAATGAGTTAAAACCGACAACTCAAATGACACCGAAAAACTCCTAAACTGATTCACTTAAGTTGTCTATTTTGACTCTCTCCAGCTGACTATTTCACCTATTTCATTGTCTTTTTCAGCTCATTCCAAAATGTTCCAACAACTCAAATGAGTCAGCTGGAATGAGTCAAAAATATACAAGTTAACTTGTATGAGGCAAACTACCCAACTCAAATGAATCAGTTTGTGTGACTCAACAGTACAATTAAATGAAGTTAAATCAGAACACACAATCAAAGTCTTAATCAAAATATAGAGCTAAAATGAAAACACTTATGAGTCAAAACAAACAAATCAAACAAAATAGACAACTCGAATAAGGTAAACAACTCAAATGAATCCATTTTTGTGCCTCCACAATACAACTGAAAGAATCTGAATCAGAACATTCGAATGAGTCAACTTAAGCAAGTCAACTGGAGTCAAAAAAGACAGCTTGAAATAGATGAACTCGAATGAGTCAAATTCCATGATCCTTCCACGAGTAAATCCAGCCTTTCAGACTTTTTTGTCTTTGTTTTACAGTGTTCAGAAACTGCTCAGTGTGTTTGCTGATGATTTATCCCAGAGCAATCTCTGACTGTCTCTCAGGAGGTACGTGACTCGACTGAGATCCTGGTGGTGAAGTGTTTGAACGGTGAGCTGGAGAACACTTCAGTAATTCTTCTTCTTCCAGAGTCTCCCCTTTCTGCCAAACACAGCCGCTCACTGCTGTACTCACTCTGATCTGCATGGCTGAGGGCCTACTGGCACCGACACCTCCAGTCTTGGGGGGGTTGAGTCCAGCACAGTTTAGCAGCCGTCCTGTTTAAGCACACCTGATTCATTCATGAGTTAAATACAGCCATGGACTGCACTGTAAAAATCATGAGACCCTTGAGGAACCTTTGGAGACTCAGCGTAAAACTGTGGAGGAACCTCTTAAGGTGCTTTGAGGAACCTTCCAGGAGCCTTTCTCTGGAATGGAAGAATCTCCAAAGGTTCCTCAAGGATCTTCCACCTCTAAAATCTCCCTTAAAGAACTTTCTTACACCGACAGGTTGCGAATACACTACCTGATGACTGGGACACTGTTCCACCAAAGTTCTGAGAAGGTTCTGGGTCTGAAACGTGCTTTCAAATCCGCATCTCATTAAATCGGTGGAGGGATACATGCTACAAGGTGTAGTGCAGCAAAAAGTAGTCCCCAAAGTCCTCAATGTTGCCTCAGTTTTTACCATCATCCTCCTCGACATTACATATAACGCTCAGAAGACACATGGTGGTGGTAGTATCGGTAGTTCCAGTGCTATCATCGTTGCCATGGCATTAGCATCGTTAATGCATCGTTTTTTTGTATGCCACTGTATGCATGTATGGGCATATACGTAAATACACGATTTGGACAAAAGTATTGGGACACCTGTGTTAGAGAGGCCAGGATGTTGGATGATGATCACCAGCCCATCTCATCTTCCCCAACTCACCCCCAGTTCATCCCAAAACTTCTAGACCTTCTAGGGGTGGGGGGTTATGGGGGATTTGGCCCTCTAGCCCATGCCTGGTATTAGGTATGGTGCCAATAGGTTCATGTATCTTTAGCTGCTCCAGTGAGTCCTATTATATTGGCAGATCTTCTCTATAGAGACCAGACAAGCTGAGTGTGTGTGTGTTTGTGCATTTGCACATCTGTGTCAGCAATAAGTGCAACTTAAAGTAGCTGAATGCATTCATTAGAAGGGTTGTCCACAAGTATTTGGACATAGAGTGCATGTTTGTGTTTCTGAAACTCCTCTGAACCCTGGTTTTGCTGTTGTGTTTGTATCTAACTGGTGTTTTTCTCTGTTCTGAACATCTCCTGTGCTTTTGGTTTTTTTCCCTTCCCTTTTGTTCAAAAGTCCTGGAGGGTAATGCAGCAGCCCAGAATGTCAAAACTGTCCACTCATTACAGGCCAAACACAGCAGACCACAGAGGACCAGCTTTCCTGCAGTAGGACAGAGAGAGAGAGAGAGAGAGAGAGAAAGTTATACAAGCAGCTCAGTTCATCAAATTATATCTACAGTAGTTGATCTATCCAGGCTCCACCCATTCATGCGTTTGTCCATAGCTGCTGTTGCTAGGTGGACAGCCACATTCGACTGTAATAAGAAATCCACCTCAGTTTATATTACAATACCTATCTGCACACTAATCACTGTTACACCACTCACCTGTAACACACTCCACACTGTTATACTACTGACCTGTAACACACTCCACACTGTTACACCACTCACCTGTAACACACTCCACCCTGTTACACTAATGACCTGTAACACACTCCACACTATTATACTACTGACCTGTAATACACTCCACCCTGTTATACCTCTGACTTTTCTGACCTCACCACTGACCCACACCGTTACACCCCTGACCTGTAACACACTCCACACTGTTACACTACTGACCTGTAACACACTCCACACTGTTACACTACTGACCTGTAATACACTCCACACTGTTACACCACTTACTCACACTGTTACATCCCTGACCTGTAATACACTCCACACTGTTACACCACTCACCTGTAACACACTCCACACTGTTACACCACTGACCAGCAAGTAACACACTCCACACTCTTACACCCCTGACCTTTTTGACCTCACCACTGACCCACACTGTTACACCCCTGACTTTTAACACACTCCACAGTTACACCCCTGACCATTCTGACCTCACCACTGACCCACACTGTTACACCCCTGACCTGTAACACACATCACACTGTTACACCCCTGACCTCTCTGACCATACGTGTATGTATATGTATAAACCCTAAGTCCTCAGTCTTTTAGCTAATTACTCATCATCACTGTTACTTCGACCCCAACTCTGTTTGTAAGGAGAGGAGAATAGAGGAGCCTGTGAGAGTGAGTCAAACAATCAGATAAAAAAAGAACAGACAGAGAGCCATGGTAAGAGAATGAGAGTACGACTGTATGACAGAAAGAAGGAGCGTGAGGGGTTTCACCCGGACCCCTCTGAGCCTCTGATTGAACTGGCTCCTCGTTGTTCGAGAAGGTCAAAGGCCAGAATAAGCTCCGGAGCTGGCGGCTTGATCCGCACTCGCTCAGCCACCTCCGCAAGGCTAACATCAAACACACCCCAGGATACAGAGCAGCACAGCAGCGGCTGAAGTCCCAGCTGCAGCCTCAGCTCATTCAGGAAGGCTTCTGGAGGTATTCTGACTAGAAGGAGTCGGATGAAGACTGACTTTCCTCACAGAACAATAAGAAGACCCTGGAGTGCATTAACTTTCAGAAGTTGAGAGGTACTGCTATTGCTGTTTTGCTGCACCTGTCAAACTTGTTTATGTAATTATGTGATGGATTCCATAGTTAATCTAATGTAATTAAACATTTCTAAGCTATGATAAGTGCCACTGTCCACTTTCAGAACCACACTCTTAAAAGTATAATATCCTTGACGAACCTTTGGAGGTTCTTCATTTTAAAAAACTGTGGTGCAACCTCTTAAGATTTTTAGAACAAAAAGGTTCCTTGGAGGTTCCTCAAAGCAGAATTGAAGATTTTGTTCAAGGAACTTATAATTATACCATAACAGCATTTTTCTGAAACTCTGAGGAACCTTTGGAGGTTCTTGAATTTCAAACTGTGAAGAAAACCCCTAGGGATTTTAGACAAAAAAGGTTCCTTGGAGGTTCCTCAAAGCACCTTCAGAGTTTTTTTGCAACATTAATGCTATGCTCCAGAGCACTGTCCACTTCAAGATGTGCTGAAATATAAACTTGGCTACAATAAGTGGTGCTCTCCACTTTCAGAACCACAAAGCATAAGATCCTTGAGGAACTTTTGGAGGTTCTTTAGTTGAAAGGTGTGGAGAACCTTCTAGAATCCCCAAAGGTTGCTCAAGGAACATATACTTTTAACAGTGTTGTTCTGAAACTCTGAGGAACCTTTGGGGGTTCTTGAATTTGAAACTGTAGCTCTCAAGAGTGCTGTTCACTTCAAGTGGTGCTGAAACATGTTTTAAGATACAATAAGTGGTGCTGTCCACTTGCTCAGTGCACTGTTAAAAGTATAAAAGTACAAAGTTCCTTGAGGAACCTTTGGAGTTTCTTCCATTTAAAACTATGGAGGAATCTTTTAAGGATTTTAGCACAAAAAGGTTAATTGAAGGTTCCTTAAAGCAGAATGTGTTGATCTGAAACTCTAGGGAACCTTTGGAGGTTCTTGAATTTGAAACTGTGGAGGAAACTCCTAGGGATTTTAGATGAAAAAGGTTCCTTGGAGGTTCGACAAAGCACCTTAAGAGGTTCCCCCACTGTTTCAAATTTAAGGGAACCCCTAAAGGTTCCTCGAGGAATGTATACTTTTACCAGTGTTGTTCTGAAACTCTGAGGCTTTTGTTACTGACAACTCTGCGCTGTCCACTTCCAGTGGTGCTGAAAGAATGTTGTAAGCCACAATAAGTGGTGCTGTCCACTTGCTCTGCGCACTGTAAAAGTATCAATTCTTTGAGGAACTTTGTAAGTTCTTTAGTTTAAAACTACAGAGGAACCTTTTATGTTTTTATAGAATAAATACGTTTTTTAAGGGTTCCTCATAGCACCTTAAAAGGTTCATCCACAGATTCAAAATGAAGAACCCCTAAAAGTTCCTCATACTTTTAACAGTGTGAAACTCTGAGGCTTTCATTACTGACTACTCTGTGAAGCTGACATTTTGCACATCTCAAGTACTAGAACAAAAAGGTTCCTTGGAGGTTTCTCGAAGCAGAATTGAAGAATTTCTTCAAGGAACTTTTGAAAACTTTGAACTCAGAGTTTTCCATTACTGACAACTCTCAAAGTCTCAAGATACTGTGTTGTTGCGACAGTAATGATACCCTCCAGAGGGCTGTCCATTTTAAGTGGCGCTAAACCATGTTCTAAGCTGCGATAAGTGGTGCTGTCCACTGGGGAGCACTATTAATATTATAAGTTCCTTGATTAACTTTTGGACATTCATCAGTTTAAAGCTGTGGAGGAACCTCTACGGTTCCTTGAAGGTTCCTTAAAGCACCTTAAAAGGTTCCCCCACAGTTTCAAATTGAAGAACCTGTAAAAGTTCTGTGAGGAACTTGCACTTTTAACAATGTGGTTCTCAAATTGAGTTGCTGGCAACTCTGTGAAGCTGATAATGTGCAGATCTCTACATGCTTGCTGCGAAAGTAATGATATGCCCCAGGGTGCTGTCCGCTATATGTGGTGCTGAAATGTTTTCTAAGCTACAATAAGGGGTGCGTTCTGCTTGCTGTGCTCACTGTTAAAGTTCCTTGAGGAACATTTGGAGTTCCTTCAAATGGAAACTGTGGAGGGCCCTCCTAAGGGTTTATGTTTTTGAAGAAAAAGGCTCATGGAAGGTTCCTCGAAGCTGTTCCACCACAGTTTCAAATTGAAGAACCCCTAAAGTTCCTTGAAGAACATATACTTTTAACAGTGTGGTTCTGAAACTCTGAGGCTTCTCAATCAAAAGATAAACAAGTTCAGCACATCAAATGATTCCAGGCAGTTATTAGCATTCGTTTGATTCTGGCGTTTTCGAGGACAATTGATCATTTCTGAAAAATGTAAATGAAACACCGGAGGCAGGACGTAATGATGGGAAATGCGATATTTTGCCAGAATGAGTTCTGCTGGATGACTCAGCCTCATTAGGAGGAGCCAAAGGCCACGGGGAGAAGTCATCAGTGTTGCTGAGCAATGACACACCAACACAAATAAGCAGACCCCACTTAGATAATCATCAGCATCTATCATGCCCTTCAATTGCATAGAGAATCCAATAAGGCCGTCGTCTTCATTTTTATTGTTATTGAAGCTTTTTTGGATTCTCCATCAGTACTGGCAGTTAAGCGACAGCGTGCCGGCTTACAGGAGTTCCCATAAGTGGGGACCACGTACAGTACTTGGTGGGTGGGGGCTTATGCTCTTACAGTAAAGTGGACAGGGAGGGGGGGCTCGTCCTGTCAGAGTTAATATTGGGATGGGGAGGGGCTTATCCTGTCAGAGTAAGGTTAATAGAGAGGGGAGGAGCTTATCCTATTAGAGTAGAGTTCAAAAGTTAACAAGGAATGAAGGGACAAATCCCTTCAAAATACATTTAGCAGAAAGGGGAGGGGCTTATCATAGAGAGAGGAAAGGGAGGGGCTTATCCTATCAGAGTAAAGACAACATACTGAAAAGGGGCTCGGGAAATCAGTGTAACATTAGCAGAGAGGGGAGGGGCTTATGCTGTCAGTAAAGTTAGAAGAGAAGGGAGGGGCTTATCCTATTATAGTAAAGTAAAAAGGAAGGGGTTTAGCCTATAAGAGTAAAGTTTGCAGGGGGAGGGGCTTATCCTATCAAAGAAAGGTGTGCAGGCGATGAAGAGGAGTATCAGAGTCCAGTGAGAGGGAAGGGGAGGGGCTTAACCTTTCAGTGTAAAAAAAAAAGTTAGCAGAGAGGGGAGGGGTTTATCCTATCAGATATCAGATATCAGTAATTACAGCTCAGTCATTAAAACTGCTGTCACTTACATTGTCTATATGCCCTATATGGACAAAAGTATTGGGACGCCTGTTCGTTCGTTGTTTCTTCTGAAATCAAAGGTGTTTAAGGGTTTATTCTGCTTATGTTGGAGTTACTGCCTCTCCTGTCCGGGGAAGAAGGTTTTTTACTAGATGTTTGAGGGAGGATTGCAGTAAGGATTTGATTGCATTCAGCCATTCAGTGACTGAGGTTTAGAATGTTGGATGACCACCAGCACACCTCATCATTCCCAACTCCCCAGCTCATCCCAAAAAAAAAACATTGGATGGAGCTCAACCATCCATCATCCCAGAGAACACAGTTCCTCCACTGCTCCACAGCTCAATGCTGGGTGGGGGGGATGTGGCGGATGAGGTTAGGCATGGTTCCAATAGGTTCATGTTTATCTACTCTAGCGAGTCCTGTTCTATTGGCAGTACTTCTCTGCAGTGTCATTTAAACGGGGTGTCCACAAACATTTGGCCACCCAGTGTAAACAATGTAAATTTAAAGCGCATGGCCGTAGCTCCTACGAAGTCCCACGGCTTTCCCTTAAAACCCTGACTTTTCACTATTTCTGACATGCCTTTATTTTGTTTTTCATTTTACGATTCCCACAATCTCGCAGCAGTCTGAAGGAAGTTAATAATACAGCGTACAGCATATGGGCTAAAAACACAGCAGGTGTTCGACAGAAATGGGACTGTGTGAAAAATTGCACTGAATCTCTGTGAAGCTGAAGAAAAAAAAAATCCTTTAATGCTGTTGATGCTCTACAGCTTCTGTATCCCTCATATGCCAACAGGCATCAGTCTGTAAATGGCATAGATTTGGTATGTAGTAGGTATATTTAGCTACTAGATAGACTCCAAGCCTAGGCCTCTGGCAGAGAGCTCTCTGAGGCTTTCGGAAAGAAGTCTGGGAAGGGATTTTTTTGTAAAAAACGTGGTCAGGTACGACTGTCCTATCAGGTTCAGTCCGACAGCAGACCACAAGATGCGTCAAGCAGTTTCCGAGAATCCTAAAATGTCATCATGGTAACTGATACTGATATTTTCCAGAGAAGGTCTAGACCTATGAGCAGCTCGGAAGCTATGGACAGATGAATCCAACATTGAATTGTTTGGACACGGTTCTTTGGAGGGCATGTTGGGCGTAAACCAAACGCTAAAGCATTTAAGCAGAAGAACCCATAACAACTGTGAAGCATGGAGGGTGGAAATATCATGGTCATAGGGTCTGGAGAACTCTCCAACATAGAATCCACTGGAAATTCTTACTGTTTCAGAGCGAACTTGGGGAAAATGTGAGACCATCTGTCTGAAAATTAAGCGGAAATGTCAATCAGCTGAAAGACTTCTGCTTGAAGGAGTAGGAAAAGCTTTCTCCTGGTTGGGACATTTCTGTGGTGGGCTTTGGCCTGAGTTATGCTACACCTGAACCTTGCAGATCCTGCCATGCGTAGAAGGTAGCCAGGTGGGACCAACCTGGTGGCGAAGGGAAGGAATGCAGCTGGTGATTGGCTGAGGGAAAGGTGACATAGCATTTGCGTCTCCTGGTAGAACTTTTGCTAGAGCTTTCATTTCTCAGCCACTTCGTCGTAGAAGGCTGGTCCAACGTGAAGGACCCTTCATACACAGCCCAGAAATGCCTACAGCCTACCTCCATGGCCTTAGGCGCCCATATTCCGGTTGCTGGGTCACCCCTGTTGCCCTTCCTTGGAGCATTTTTGGTAGGTACTGACCAGTTCCTGCATACCGGGAACACCCCATGAGACCCTGCGGTTTCTGAGATGTTCCGACGCGGTCGTCTAAAACATCACAGTCCAGTTCTTGACGAAGTGGCTCAAATTCTTAGGAATGACCACTGTTCTCACCTTGAAGAACTGACTGTTCACTTGCTGCTTAATATGTAGATCCGCCCCTTCACAGATCCAGACGCCTCTGTAGATTTTCGCTTCACCTGCCAGTGGTGCAAGTGCTATGCCTGATTGGTGTATACACATATGTATACAGCCAGTAATCTGTCGCTATCCAGCGATCATTTTACACTAACTTCATACACAGCATACCCAGCACTTACTCCCATCCCTGGTAGCTGACCCATACAGGGGGGAGTAGGCTCAGGCTTTCGTATCCATTCACACCGGAGGTCCATTTTCTCCCTTTTCCCCCCCGCTTTCTCACCCCGGTGTTTGAAAGGTGGATACGTGGCGCACCCCAGCTTTACTGTTGTAAGTGTACGCTGATTCTATAACTACCGCAATTCATTGGAACCGCAGCGCGGGGCACTTAGGAGTCCATTAAAAAGCACTCACTGCCCCGTTGAATGGCCACCAATGTGTTTTATAATGATTACAATAACAGCAGTGCAGCACAAGGCTGCGAGGCGCCCTGAAATAAATCCCTGGCAAACAACGGAAAGGGAATCAATGGGTGGTCGGAGAGAGAGAGCGAGAGAGAGAGAGTGCCCAGAGAGTGCCTGGCCAGCTAATGTTGGCCAGGCACTCTCTGGGCACTGAGCTGGTCAACCTGCTGGTCAACCTGCATGACCAGCAACACCTAGATGGTGGTCCAGCATAAACCAGCTGGTCAACCAACATGATCAGAATGACCAACCTGATTGTCCAGCATGACCAGCATGACCAACCTGATTGACCAGCAATACCAAGCTGGTCGAGCAGCATGACCAGCATCACTGAGCTGGTCAACCTGCATGACCATCATGACAAAAGCTGACTAATTAGTATGACCAAGGTGGTCAATCAGAATGACCAGCATTACTAAACTGGTCGACTGGCTTCACCAGCATGACCAGCATGACCAAGGCGGTGGAGCAGCATGACCAGCATCACTGAGCTGGTCAACCGGCATGACCAGGATGAACAGCAATACCAAGATGGTTGTCCAGCATGAACCAGCTGGTCAACCAACATGACCAGAATGACCAACCTGATTGTCCACTATGACCAGCATGACCAAGCTGATTGACCAGCATGACCAGCAATACCAAGCTGGTTGACCGGCATGACCAGCATGACCAAGCTGATTGACCAGCATGACCAAAGTGGTCGAGCAGCATGACCAGCATCACTGAGCTGGTCAATCAGCATGACCAAGCTGATTGACCGACAAGACCAGCATGACCAGCAATACCAAGCTTGCTGTCCAGCCTAAACCTGCCTGACCAGCCCGCCCAAAGCAGTTGACCAGCATGACCAGCATCACTGAGTTGGTCTACCGACATCACAAACATGACCCAGCTGATTGATTAGTATGACCAAGGTAGTCGAGCAGCATGACCAGCATGAACAGCGATACCAAGATGGCTGTCCAGCTTGAACCAGCTAACTGACCAGCATGGCTGGCAGAAACCCCACCAAAATCCACCAAGATCTCAGACCTTAATTAGCTTTTTAGCGCTATGGCTAGACCACTAGTTTAACCAGCCTTGATTTATTATTGTTATATTTCATGTTTCGTAAATGTTTCATGTTTGTTCCAACGAGGGACTCTTATTTTGAATAGAAGCCCTGGTTTGGGAACAGGGAAGGGAAGTGGCTACCACTTTTATGGAGGAGCAAGGTTGGGGGAGTGCGGCCTGGTGGATTATTACTGCTTAAACCCAAACATCCCTTTAGTACTTTTTCCGTTCGTCTCTTTCCTGGAGGAGTGGACAGGCCCCAAGCAGCCGGGTGAGCTCATTCCTCTTGTTTCCTTCTGGCATTGCTGGCCCTGTTTTGGATTTTTGAGTATTTTAGGACTATGGTGGCAGTTTGCCTTTTTTTTTATTTAGATTTTTGGGTTTTGGGATTTAAAAGAGACAAACTTTAGACTTTGATTACATTGTCCCCCCTCATGGACTTCAGGTCTCCAGCAGGTCTTACCTTTAGTGCTTTTTTGTTTTGTTTGCTGGTGCAGTTGCCGATGTTAGTGTGTGGTCTGTGCTGGAGAGTGACCAGCATGACCAGCATCATTAAACTGGTCATCCTGCATGACCAGCAATACCTAGATGGTCAGTCAGCACGGACCAGCTGGACAAACCGACATGACCATCATGACAAAGCTGACTGATTAGAATGACCAAGGTGGTCAATCAGAATGACCAGCATTACTAAACTGGTCGAATGGCTTGACCAGCATGACCAGCATCAACTAAGCTAGTCGATCGGCATTACCAAGCTGATTGACAAGGAATGACCAGCATGACCAAGCTGGTCGTTCAGCATGAACAAGCTGGTCAACTCGCATGACCAGCATGCCCAAGCTGATTGACCAGCATGACCAGCATCAACTAAGCCGGTCGATTGGCATGACCAAGCTGATTGACAAGGAATATCCAGCATGACCAAGGTGGTCGAGTAGCATGAACGAGTTGGTCAACCAGCATGACCAACCTGATTGACCAGCATGACCAGCATTACTAAGCTGGTCGACCGGGATGAGCAGCATGACCAGCAATACCAAGATGGTTATCCAGCATGAACAAGCTGGTCAGCCAGCATGACTGACGTGACCAAGCTGATTGACCAGCATGACCAAGGTGGTCGAGCAGCATGACCAGCATCACTAGCTGGTCTCACTAGCTGGTTAACCGGGATGACCAGCATGACCAAGCTGATTGACCAGCACAGATCTGCAGCAGTGCTGCTGCCGTTGTTCCCGCCTTCTAAGAAAGTGTCATAAGCTGATCTTTGATGGTCAAGCTGGTTGATGGTCAAGCTGGACATGCTGGCAGAAAACTAGCACTAAGATCCCAGATCTCTTAATTAGCTTGTTGGCCCTGTGACTTTTTGTCACACACACCTCACTGTCCTGCAGCTGGATCAGCGTGCACACACACACACACACACACACACACACACACATGCAGTGAGAGTTACGAGTGTTGAGTTGTGAAGCATGTTTCATGTTAGTCGGCCAATGCTGCACACGAGGTAAATCTACTCTGACCAGCCAGTAAATTCTGCAAACACTAGCACCCAGCTTTTGATGTCTCTCTTCCCCACACCCACACATGCACACACACACTCTGGCACACATACAGGCTGTAGTGGGTTATCTCTGACCGCTATGTCCTTGTAAACACACCGCGATTATGCTGAGGACCTGATATAGGCATTTCACAAATACCCCCTTCACATTCTCTCTCTCTCTCTCTCTCTCTCTCTCTCTCTCTCTCGCACACTTAGAGATACGCTACTCTTCTCAAGCAGCCTAAATTCAATGATGACCTGGAATGGACGATGATGACCACCGGGTGTGCTGCTTCATGTAAAGGGATTAGCGTGTTGGAGAGATAAAGGGTGTTGCTGGCTGCCTTTTTAAATAGCAATAGAAGGCATATCATAATTCATAGTACTGAATACACTGAATAATTCATACTAGATACGGAATAATTCATAGTGGATAATGACTAACCTATAGTATAGCCTGAATAATTTATAGTGATACAAAATACTTCATAGTGGATACTGAGTAATTCGTAGTGGATACTGGATAATTCGTAGTGGATACTAAATTAACTCCTAGTGGATACTGAATAATTCATAGTGGATACTGGATAATTTGTAGTGGATACTGGATAATTCGTAGTGGATACTAAATTAATTCATAGTGGATACTAAATTAATTCATAGTGGATACTGGATAATTCATAGTGGATACTAAATTAATTCCTAGTGGATACTGGATAATTCATAGTGGATACTGAATAATTCGTAGTGGATACTAAATTAATTCATAGTGGATACTGAATAATTCATAGTGGATACTAAAGTAATTCCTAGTAGATACTGGATAATTCATAGTGGATCCTGAATAATTCATAATGGAACTGACCAATTCATAGTGGATACTAAATAATTTATCATAGGTACCGAATCATTAAAAGTGATACTGCATAATTCATAGTGGATACTGAATAATTCCTAGTGTAACCTGAATAATTCATAGTGGATACTGACTTATTAATAATAGGTACTGTCAATTCATAGTGGATCCTGAATTAATTCATAATGAATACTAACCAGTTCATAATAGGCACTGAATAATTCATAGTGGATACTGAATAACCCATAGTATAACCTGAATCATTAATAGTGATACTGAATAATTCATAGTGGATACTGACTTATTAATAATATGTACTAAATATTCCATAGTGATACTGAATAATTCATTATAGATTGTGAATAATTAGTAGTTCTATTGAGTAATTAATAGTGGATAATGAATTAAGTCATACTAGATATGGAATTATTCATAGTGGATACTAAACACTCCATAGTAGAACCAGAATAATTTATAGTAGTTTATAAATAATTCATAGTGGATACTGAATAATGTAGATATTAAATAATTAATAGTAGATCCTAAATAATTTATAGTGGACACTTCTTAATTCATAATAAGTATTAATAAATGCATCGGATACGGATTAAACCATAGTTATCACTTAAACAAAATCAAAGTGAGAACGGAATAATCTATCGTAGACCATTTGATTTGTTGTTGGAACATTGCTGTGAGGGAGATTTGATTGCATACAGCCATAATCTGAAAACATGTGCTGCTGTTTGATGGTCAGACCTGCCACTGCAACTCATCCTAAAGGTACAGGATGGAGCTCCATCTCCATCAATCCAGAGAACACTGGTCTGTGTCTGTGTCCGGTTCTGTTGGAGATTGTACGAGCTGCGTGGGAGTGTTAGCAGTGGGTGCGCTAGATTCGCCAGTTAGAGGGGGTGTCTGGATACTGTTAGACATACAGTTGAGACTTGCTGTGAGGTCTGCTCGTTGCAATGGTCCAGAGAGGCATCTGACCACTGAAGGTCTGTAGGATGTCTAACGCTAGCTGCCTCAACTAGATGAGCTACAGACTCGAACTGAACACCAGCAAGGTGAACCTTCAACGGTGGGGTTTCTGTTAAAGTGGCCGGGGAGCGTGTAGTAGAAAGACTGCAGTGATCCACAGTCAGAGTGCTTCAGTAGAAGCCTTGGGACGAGACGGAGACGTCTGTTACTCAGCACCGTCTTCAAAGTTCTGTCTGTACGCTGCAGCACACACACACACACACACACACAGCTGTCTGTCATGCTACAGCCTACAGGGCCTCCCAATCACAGTCAATCTCTCTCTCTCTCTCTCTCTCTCTCTCTCTCTCTCTCTCTCTCTCTCTGTCCATCCCTCAGCACACACACACACTTATACTTTGATCTTTTATTTGTACTTCCTGTCTCTTCATGCCCTCTCTCTCTGTGTGTGTGTGTGTGTGTGTGTGTGTGTGTGTGTGTGTGTGTGTGTGTGTGTGTGAGAGAGAGAGAGAGAGAGAGAGAGAGAGAGACTTAGAGATGTAGAACGATTCATAGTGGTCCCTCAATAATTGACAGTAGTTCCCTCGATAATTCCTAGTGACACTGTATTCATAGTACAATAATTCATAGCAGATACTGAATGTTTTTATAGTATTTACCTAATTGCTCATAGTACATAATGCAGCAGATACTAAAAAATTCAACTGGAGATGGAACAATTCATAGCAGATAGTAAATCCAGTAGGTACTGAATGATTCACAGTATTAACAGGATAATTTATAGTAGATACTGAATAACTTGTATGAAACACTGACCAATTTGTAGCAGATACCAAAAAAATACTTTATTGGATACTGGAAAATTGACATTGAATATGAAATAATTCATACTTCTCAGTGTATACTGAATATTTTATGGTAAATAGTGAGTAATTTATAGTGGATACTGAATGATTATTAGTGGATACTTAATAATTGATGGTAAAAAGTGAAGAATTCATAGTGGATACTGAATAATTAGTAGTGGGTACTGAATAATTGATGTAAATAGTGAGTAATTCATAGTGGATACTGAATGGGTCATCACTATCGACCACAAATTATTCAGTATCCACAATTAATATTTTGTTGTTGACAGTGAGTAATTCATAGTGGATACTGAATAATTATTAGCGAATATGGAATAAATCATAGTGGATACAGAATAATTCATAGTGAATAACAAATCGGTCCTAGCAGATAACTGAATTACTATCAATTACTCACCATTGACCACAAACTATTTAGTGTCCACAATGAGTAATTCATAGTGGATACAAAATAATTCATGGTAAATAGTGAGTAATTCATAGCGGATACAGAATAATTCATAGTGGGTACAGAAAAACTTTATAGCAGATATAGGATATTTTGGATACAGAATAATTTATAATGGATACAGAATACTTCATGGTAAATAGTGAGTAATTCATAGTGGATACAGAATAATTCATAGTGCATACAGAATTGGTCCTAGCAGAATAACTGAATAACTGAATTTCTATGAATTACTCACTATTGACCACAAATTATTCAGTATCCACAATGGAATAATTTGCGGTGGATAGTGAGTGATTCATAGTGGATCCCGCAGCTTTGGCTACTGCCGTTGCTTCTGAACTGCAGCTTGAACGGTTAGGGTTTGAGACGTGCTCCTTTGTCCAGCACTGAAAGGGCCGAGATTACGCTGCACTGGCTACAATCTTAGGTTTGAAACAGAGGAAAACTAAACCTCAGCAGCAGCTCTTTAAGTGGTGTGAAGTTCCAGATGTAAGCAGCAGTTCTTCATCTGAAGTCCTTTCTGGTGGAGAAAACGGAAGTAAGGGGGTGGGGGTGGGGTGAGAGTGGGGGGGGGGCTTCTCATATAAAGATGTGAAAAACAGGTGCTGCAACAGATCTTGGCGTATCTCTAAGTGCACAGGTGGTGAGCACAGTACTCCAGCAGCGATAGAAAAGCAGAACACACACACACACACACACACACACACACACACACACACTGATGGATTTGCTTGTCTTTTATGTAAAATGTTGCCAGTCTTAAATCCGGCAAAAGACGTTTACACTCGTGTGCTTTGAGGTGGCTTTAATTCGGCGTGGCCAAACCGTCCAGGTGTGTGTGTGTGTGTGTGTGTGTTTTGAGTACACTTATGCATGTGTTGCAGCCAAAGCACCAGTCTTGATGAATGAAAGCTGAATGTAAAGCAGCGCTGAAGCGGTGGGCTCTCCGGGGCCGAGGCGTCTGATTGGACGGATTAGACTGAAATCAAACACATCTGATCAAACATCCTCCAGCTTTAGGTTGCCGTCTAGATTTGATGGCGGATTAGGGTAGTGACGAGGATTCCTGTCGGTGAGTAGGCCGAGCCCCCGGGCTGCTGTGCCGCTGCGCTGCTGCAGGTCCACTAAAGAGTGACTGAAGGGATGCTGATTTAGTGTTCGTCTGCTTGAGCATGCGCCATATGGACAGAAGTCTTGGGACACCTCTCTTAAGCACTGAATTCAGGTCCTGGACATGCAGTACCGCACCTTGGTGAAAGGGGGGGTGGGGGGTGTCCGGGGTCTAAAGAGCTCACTGTGTGTGTTTGGATAGAAAAAGAGTATAGTATATATAGTATATATAGTATATATGTGTTTCTTTGTTTTTCATGTTGCACATTTCAGAACTCAATTTCCCAGAATCCTTTTCTCTTACAGTGCCATTTATCAGGTAAAGTGGGTCCACATGTCAACTCCTCACTGTCAAAACTACCGAACTAACAACTTATAATAGCAAACACTGAATAATTCGTAGTATTTGTGACATAATTCATAGTGGTTGCTTAACAATTCTTAGTAGTTCCTGAATAATTCATAGTGGATACTCATTAATTGATGGAAGATACTGAATAATTTATAATAGGTACTGAACAATTCTTAGGAGATACTGTATAATTCATTGGACCTACGGGATAATTCATAGTGGATACTGATTTATCTTGTAGTATTTATAAGAAATTCATAATGGATACTGAACAATTCATTGTGGATACAAAATAATTCATAGTGGATACTGAACAATTCATAGTGGGTACTAAATAATTCATAGTGGATACTGAACAATTCATAGTGGATACTAAGTAATTCGTAGTGGAGACTGAATAATTCATAGTGGAGACTGAATAATTCATAGTGGATACTAAGTAATTTAGAGTGGATACTGAACAATTTATAGTGGGTACTGAATTTTTCATAGTATTTGAGAACTTATAGTGGATCCTAAGTAATTCATAGTGGATACTGAATTTTTCATAGTATTTGAGAATTCATAGTGGATACTGAACAATTCATAGTGGATACTAAACAATTCATAATGGATACTAAGTAATTCATAGTGGATACTGAATCACTTGTATTGATACTGAATTATTCATATAGTTGAATATATTTCGTTCTTTGTTTTGTTTTTATGTTAACATATGTCAGAACTCAATTTCCCAGAACCCTCTTCTCTTTTCGTGCCGTTTATCTGTAACAGTAACGTTTTCAGAGTCAGTAGCTGTCTGAACGTTTGCTACGCACTTGGCGTAGCGAGCTTCCTGCATCGCGCTTGGACGAGCCAGGAGGGAGTCGGCTCCTACGAACTGCGCGAGTGCTTTGTGAATCGCGTGGATACGCCGGTGCCATCCACCTGCCGTGGCCGCGTGAGCGCTATCCGCCTACACCGTTGCCGTGGAGATCACGTGAGTATCATTTCAGCTGAATCCTCTCCGACGAGTCACCGCCCACGTCTCAACTTAGGCCATGTCTAACAAAGGGCAAAGGGGTCAGCGGTTGAACCACAGAAAGTCACATGGCCAAAAGTTTTGAGACAGATGACAGCCCGTTCTTTGGTTTTGTCCACCCTCTTTTGCTCCAACCGCTGAGCCACCACTGCCCCACAATTTCCGAGGATTGACCACAGGTCCTCAGTGGGGTTGAGATCCGGGGAGAGTTTCCTGGCCATGGGGCCTTCATCCTTCATCTTGAGCTATGGAGAAGATCACTGAAATGAAATGCATGCCGTATATATGTGTGTGTGTGTGTGTGTGTGTGTGTGTGTGTAATAGTTCCCTTCTGTATTGCTGTACGGATTTGTTCATGATATGACGCACACATACACACTGCCTTTGATTCAATATCCTCACCATAAAGGTATCCACACACACACACACACACACACACACACACACACACACAAACTAATATCTCAGTGTAGAGGCAATAAATTAATAAAGGCCACTCGGATCTGGAATGAACTGAGGAGTCCCAGGAGGAGCAGCTCCACAGGTAAATAAGATACAGATAGATTACATTACAGTCTCTCTACCTCCAATCATTTGCTTTCTTATCTTCTCTCTCTCTCTCTCTCGTTCTCTCTCTCATCCTTCCCAGCTGCTCGCACCTCTCTCTCTCTCTCTCTCTCTCCCCCTCTCTGTAACTCGATTACGTTGTTTTGATCACGGGCTGCTGTCCTGCACAAACAGAGCCAGTGCTTCAGCATTGCGTGTGCATCCAAAACAGGAGGGTGGCGCAAGACGGCGGAGACGGCAGGCTAAAGGTTCCTGTACGTCTAGATGCTCTCACTGAGAAAGGAGCTTTACAGCTTGTAGATAACCTTGGTTTAGCTTTACGGTGAGTAACTTTCACTTTACGGTGTCATGGCGAAGCACGTAGGCCTACTTTACACTGTGTGTCATGATACAGCATGTAGGCCTACTTTACACTGTGTGTCATGATACAGCATGTAGGCCTACTTTACACCGTGTGTCATGAGACCGCATGTAGGCCTACTTTACACTGTGTGTCATGATACAGCATGTAGGCCTACTTTACACTGTGTGTCATGATACAGCATGTAGGTCTACTTTACACTGTGTGTCATGAGACAGCATGTAGGTCTACTTTACACTGTGTGTCATGATACAGCATGTAGGTCTACTTTACACTGTGTGTCATGATACAGCATGTAGGCCTACTTTACACTGTGTGTCATGATACAGCATGTAGGCCTACTTTACACTGTGTGTCATGATACAGCACGTAGGCCTACTTTACACCGTGTGTCATGATACAGCATGTAGGCCCACTTTACACCGTGTGTCATGATACAGTATGTAGGTCTACTTCACACTTTGTTATGATACAGCATGTAGGCCTACTTTACACTGTGTCATGATACAGCACGTAGGCCTACTTTACACTGTGTCATGATATAGCATGTAGGCCTACTTTACACTGTGTGTCATGATACAGCATGTAGGCCTACTTTACACTGTGTGTCATGATACAGCACGTAGGCCTACTTTACACTGTCATGATACAGCATGTAGGCCTACTTTACACTGTGTCATGATATAGCATGTAGGCCTACTTTACACTGTGTGTCATGATACAGCATGTAGGCCTACTTTACACTTTGTCATGATACAGCATGTAATCATGTAATAGCATATAGCCATACTTTACACAGTCACGTTACAGTTGGTAGGTATACTTTACACTGTGGACTTTACATTGTGTTTCATGTTACAGTATTTGAGCCTAATTTACATTGTGTCATGGCATGTAGGTCTACTTTACACCATCATGTTACAGTTTGAAGGCCTACTTAACACAAGGTACAGTATTGGGACCTACTTTACATTGTATATTTAAATTTTTTTGCATTACAGTACGTGCATTTACACTGTTATGTTACGGTATGACGACAGTGCTTTACAGTGTGTGATGTACAGTACGTTTTACTTTACAGTACCGTATGAGTTTGGCTCGACTGTATGGGGTTTACGATGCTCATTTGACCACGTTTACGTCCTCATGTGAAAACAAAAGCACATATTTTACGTCATATCGACTCAAGAAATGAGAGGTAACGAACACCGTAAAGTCTAGCTGTCTGGTAGGCATGGGTACAAAGCTGTCGCAGACATCAATGCGACTGCGGGGTCGAGACACAGTGTTTGACAGAGTCAGAGCAGGTACAGTAAAGCTACATTAGTCAAACGTCAGGGCTTTCAAAGAGCATAAGAGATGCCTCCTCAGCGCTCTGACAGCAGAAGCATACGCTCACGTCTGCGCTGCATTGTGCCGTTTTGATTTGCCGGAGACAGTGCAACGAAAGGTCTGCGTGAATGCCTATTGGCCCGTGTAATCGGAGGTTCACCCCGCAGACGTGAAGGTCATGCCAGTTTTGGGCTCTCTGCACAACACACATCTTTAGCAGAAACAAAAGAAGAATTAGGGGTGGGGTTCTTGATTCAGTGGTGCTAAAAGCTCCATTATGGCTTTTACCTGCTGAAACCAAGGCCTCTGACCTTCCGGCTAGTGATCATGATTGGCTACAGCTGGTAGCTTCTCTGTACTCTCCTAGGCAGGGTTTGTTTGGCAGCAGGCATTGGACTGACCAACAGGCAGTACAAGGGGAACGTCCAGTGCGGAGCTCAGTGCAGGTTGATTGTAGCTTTACGCAAGTCAGGAACGTCTCTTGGAGCCTTGTCGATTGGCAGATTCCAAGATTGCGACACCTTTAGGCTCGACTGCGGCTATTGTTGTCTGTTGTTAAACATGGTGGTGGGTGTATCATGCTCTGGGGCTGTTTTGCTGTCAGTAGAACTGATGGAAAATTGAAGGAGGACAACCTCTGGTTCTTTATCCTATGGTTGAAACCTGGATGCAGTTGGGTGGTCCAACAGGACAGTGACCTGTTTTCCCCCCAAACCCTCTGCCAGACCAAACCCTGGACATGTAGAAGAATGAATTAATTAGTAAAACCAATGGAGGACTAAGACTTCAGGGGTTCTAGCAAACCAGGGAATGGCCTACCTAAAGGCCTTACCTGGGTCGAATCCCAGGTCATGCTGCTTTGCCATCAGCAGCCTGAGCCTGAGAGAGCACAACTGCCTGACTTCGCAAGTGCTTGTCCTCACCCTGCTAGTGTTGGGAGGGTTCGAGTAAGTAAGTGAGCAGGTGGGCGGGTGGGTGGGTTAATCGGCACATTTGAGTTTGAGTCCTGACCTCAGTCCTAACCCCATCCCTATCAGAAATACGTGGACTTGGGTCATTCCAAGGATTCATCTTGATCAGATTTACCTGAACTCTGCCAGTACTCATAAGAAGAGTGGTCAAACGTCCAGCCAGAATTCTGTCAGAAGCTTCTTATTGATAACTGCCATAAGTGTCTGGTCAGGGTGCTTAACTTAAAATGAGACCCTGGTATGAGACCAATGTATGTAATAGTTCGTAGTAGCTGTAGAAGCCACCACCAGACTCTCTAGGACATTCGGAAGACAGATTCTAATACATATCAGAGCGTCCAGCTTCAGGAGGAGTGGGCTTCGGGGAGTGCAGAGTGTGTGTGTGTATGTGTATCTATCTCTAGTGCTGACCTTCTCCAGCTCACTGCACATTCTCCAAGACCTCAGAGGTAACGAGACCCCTGGGAATGGCTTATAGACAGGGGCTTTCACCCCTGGCTTGCTCTCTTACATGGTCTCTCTGTCTGTCTGCACACGTATACATCCACTTTTGGAGTGACGGCACTGCATGTGCAGTAACCTCTGACCTCCATCTGTTGAATTTTGTGGTGTCCTTTCTTACACTGTTGCTGTGTACGTCAGTATTGTGAATCATAACAATAATAATAATCAGAATAATCAGAATTTAAATTCGCCTATTCACTCATTTTTAGGATGTGTAGATCAGCTTTAGATGAAGCTTAGCCTCCTGCGACACATCCACTGTCTTCCCTCCACCCATGCGACTTCTGCCAACAGCACTGGCAGCAACGCAGCCCTAAAGCATCACAGTTGGCTAGGTTTCTTTTCGGGAAATGTAGGTCAGTTCTTTTATCCAAGCGTACCTTTGCCACTTGGGGCTGAAGAGTTTGATCGTGAGCACAGTCTACAGCGCATCCAGCTTCTCTAGACACTCTGTAGCATACTTGGTCAGAGGCTTCCTAAGTTAGGACGGCGCACCTCCTCTCTCGGCTCGGCCAAAAGGTCATGTCTTACCAGCGTTTGAGCAGTTCTCTCTGAGAGTTCTCTTGGTCTTTCAGATCTCATCTTGACCTCCACAGTTTCCCTGAATTGTCTTTTCTTAATCACAGTCCCTCCCCAGCTATTCATGTAGCAGTAAATTGGTGTCCTTCTTATGTTTCTTCCATGAACTTTATGTCTGTGTAAGCAATGCTGCACAGTGGAACAGCGCTCGGCTAGACATTCATGCTTTGCTCTTGCCCCTTGTCCCTTGGAGAGTTCTCTTGGTCTTCCAGACCTCATCTGGACCTCCGCAGTTCCCCTGAATGTCCCTTTCTTAAAAACGCTTTCTTAAAAAATCTTCTTAAAGCTTCCCCCTGCCTCGTGGGTGTCGATTATCGTTCCAGAGCTTAAAGGAGCCCATGTTTGGTGGGTATTAGGTTTGTGCAAGGTTTGACAAGTCAGGCAATGTGTAAAGCCGATCCTTGCCGATCTTGGAATTACCGGCTCTGCATGGCAATGGTTTGCATCATACCTGCAGGGACGCTCATACCAGGTAACGTGGCAGGGCGACACGTCCGCTCCTTGTAGTCTCTCCACTGGCGTTCCACAAGGCTCAGTTCTTGGTCCTCTTCTTTTCTCACTGTACACTCACTCTCTTGGTAAAGTGATATCCTCCCATGGATTCTCTTACCACTGTTACGCAGACGACACTCAACTCATGCTCTCTTTCCCACCGTCTGACACACAGGTTTCTGCCCGTATCTCAGCATGCCTCGCCGACGTCTCGTCTTGGATGGCGGCTCACCACCTCAAACTCAACCCCAGCAAGACGGAGCTGCTGTACATCCCGGGAACTGCTGGACCAAGAAACGATCTTGCCATCACCTTCGAGAACTCACTGGTCACTCCCTCTACTGAAGCCCGAAGCCTTGGTGTAGTGATGGATGATCAGTTATCGTTCTCAAGTCATGTTGCAAACGTAACTCGGTCCTGCAGATTTCTTCTGTACAACATCCGGAGAATTCGACCCTTCCTCTCTAGATAGGCCACCCAGGTGCTTGTTCAGTCTCTCGTCACTTCCAGACTTGACCACTGCAACTCTCTTCTGGCTGGTCTCCCTCTGCGCACCATCAGGCCCCTGCAACTCATCCAGAATGCAGCGGCACGGGTCGTCTTCAATGTCCCAAAATTTAGCCATGTCACTCCACTGCTGCGTTCTCTCCACTGGCTTCCTGTAGCTGCCCGCATCAGATTTAAAACCCTGACGCTGGCCTACAAAGCCAAGAACGGACCAGCCCCTCCGTATCTGATGGCAATGGTCAAAAGCCGATCCGCACCAAGAGCCCTTCGAGCTTCAAGTACGGCTCGGCTTGACCCACCATCCCTCAAAATCCGCGGAAGACAAGCGACCAGGCTTTTTTCTGTCCTGGCACCAAAGTGGTGGAACGAGCTGCCCCTGGATGTCCGAACGGCAGAGTCGCTCGCAGTCTTCAAACGCAGACTGAAGACCCACCTCTTCAGAGAGTACTTGGACGAATAGTTCTATGGTCGCCTTATTGTATTGTGTTTTAGTAATGTCTAAGCTTGGAGGTATCTTTTGTATTATTAGTCTATTCTAACTAGCTAAGGTTTTCTTGGGTAAATAGCAAAGCACTTTGTAAGTCGCTCTGGATAAGAGCGTCTGCTAAATGCCGTAAATGTAAATGTAAATGTAAAGCTAAACATGCATTTCTGCTTTGCTTGTCTTACCAGCATATAAGCAGTTTTCTGAGTGTTCTCTTGGATCTTCCAGATCTTATCTTAACCTCAACAGTTACTCTGAACTTGGCTGTCGATTGTCTCTGCTTTGTGTTGTGGGCATTGTCCTTGCGTTCATGGAGCAGCAAAGCGGCCCGATTTTGGAAATGTAAAGCTACAGCCGCCTCAGCCTGCCAGCTGCCAGCTGGCTGAAGCTGTAGCTGTGCTTGCAACCACGTAGATTCAGCTTCTGCCTAATCAAACACCGGCTTCCTTGCCGGTCACCATATTAGAGGGTGGTCCTAATGAAGTGGACTGCACAGAAAACATGCCCATGTGACCTGTATTGTTAGTCCAACTGGGAACCACCAGGGTCCCACCAGGGTCAGGGGCGGGACCAGGAGGTGTTAAACACAGACCCCAGTTGGGTGGTATACACCGCACTGCAGATAGGACCCATGTGGGATTAGGGTGGGCTGTAATGATAGGACTCGTGGGATGCCCAACTGGGTACCCAGTTGAGAACCCATGTCCACCTGGAACCCAAGGTGAAAGGACAAGGTGAATGTTTGTCATGTAGTGGCCAGCGAGTGAAAGCACAAGGCAGTGGGTGTTTCTAATAAATTGGCCAGCGGCCAAAGCACAAAGTAATAGGTGTTTCTAATAAAGTGGCCAGTGCTGAACTTCCGTGTCACCGCGTCCCTTTTTTCTCCTAAATGTGCGCGGTGGAAGTATTGCGGCCGTGTCTTTTGACCCATAACCGATGAGGTTGAATATGGTCCTCCATTCTAATGTACCTCGGCAATTTGTCCAAGCAGAAACGCCAGTGGAGTGGAGGAGCAGGACGAAAATAGAGCCCAGTCCCCTGGAGGACCGATCCAATCTCCTTGCTCTACGGCTCCTCGATACACCTGATTTCCAAATATACACCGAGAACATTACGGTTGCGCTCAGGCCTCATTACCTTGCTACTGGGGTTACGTCGCAATAACACGGTTAAATAATGAAAGACACAGTCTCCGCGTCTGCGGAGCTCTGCTTCGGGCTGGTTCCGAGCTGCCGGCGAGATTGAGTCAAATCCCTGAAGAACGTTTGGAGTTCATGCTGTTTTTCACGCCGTGTAGCCCACACTGAGCGAGAACCTCATACAGGGAGCGAACACAACTTCAGATCACGTCCCGGTGCTATCCCGGATGTGCACAGTCCGGCATGCGTGGAGCTGGAGTCAAGGGTATGATCGTACATCAGGTAGAAGCTGTAGAGGAAGGTGGAGTGCTGAGGATGGATCGTTATTCAGCAGGGAGCGGTGATGTCTTAGATCCGCATAATGTGAATGACCTCTATTTGGCATTCAGTTCCTGTGGGACAGAACTGACTTGCAGATACATACCATTTATACCCACAATTCAGCCAGAGAAGAGGAGAAAAGAGAAATGGGGAGAGAAAAAGAAGAGAACAGAGGAGAGAAGAAAGGAAAAGACAGGAGAAGTAACAAAAAGAGAAAACGGGAGAAGGGAAGAGAAGAAAGATGAACAACCGAGAAGGGGAAAGACGAGAAGTAAGTAGAAGATGAGAAGAGGGTTCGAGAGAAGAAAGGACAAGACAGGGGATATGGTGAGACAAGAAGAGGAGAAGAAGGGAGAAGACAGGAGAAGTGAAGAAAGGAGACGACAGGAAAGGTAAAGAGACAAGAAGAGGAGAAGAAAGAGGAACAAATGAGAAGACAGAAGAAGAGGGGATGGGACAAACCGAGAGAAGAAAGGACAAGACAGCAGATATGAAGAGACAAGAAGGAAGAAGACAGGAGAGGTCAAGAGACAAGAAGGAAGAAGACAGGAGAGGTCAAGAGACAAGAAGGAAGAAGACAGGGGAGGTCAAGAGACAAGAAGAGGAGAAGGAGGTAGAAGACAGGAGAGGTGAAGAGACAAGAAGAAGGGAGAAGACAGGAGATATGAAGAGACAAAAAGAGGAGAAGAAAGGAGAAGGGAAGAGAAGAAAGAGGAACATCAGAGAAGGGGAGAGATGAGAAGACAGGAGAAGTAAAGAGACAAGAGGAGGAGGAGGAGGAGAAGGAAAGGGAGCAGAAGGTCGATGTCTTGGATTTCTAGCCGATCATACCTGTGTATTTATTTGCAGAGAGGCCACATCTGCACTTGTACTCATTCCAGATTTTACCAGTCATTTATCTTTACAGGCCAACACTTCATCTGCTGCTCTCCCAGACCTGCGCGAGAGCGAGAGAGAGAGAGAGAGAGAGAGAGAGAGAGAGATAAAGACAGAAGGACGATTGTCACTTTAACCAGACAGATGAGAATAACACTCCAGTCAATGACCCTGTGGCCTAACAACCAGTCTCTGCTCCACTGTCTCCCGGGATACAAGCGCCTGGCAACGGATAGTGACAGCATCTTCAATACGACGGGAGAGAGAGCGAAAGATCGGTAGAGGGTGAGCGAGAGAGAGAGAGAGAGAGGGAGCGAGAGAGGGTGATTGCATGTGAATGTATGCATATGAGCAAGAGGAGTGTAAGTGTGAGCGTGTGTGTGTGTGTGTGTGTGTGTGTGTGTGTGTGTGTGTGTGTAAGCTGATAAGTATTGTGAAGGGTGATGGATGAGCTGTGAGCCCTGCAGGCGGGGTTGCTACAGTTAAGCGAAGGACACGGGATCCATCACACACTCGCGCACACTTCTATTTGTCATTCCCCGAGTTGTTCCCATCAGCCGTGCCCCCTTCATCAGACTAATGTGTGGTAAAATGTGATATGGATGTTTCATGCGCTGAAACAGGCTCCAGTAACGCGTGCTTTGGGGGATCTTCACGTGTTCCCATGGCAACGTCGTCTACCAGTTTCCACGCCAGTCGCACAGACGCTTCCCCAGATTCCCACCGAAGTGCAGCCTAAACATGGTGGAGGTAGTGTCACACGCTGTTACTGGATCACATAGAACGCTGTATGGACAAAAGTATTGGGACGCCTGCTCATTCATTGTTTCTTCTGAAAACGAGGGGGGGGGTTCATGCTTATCTAGTCTTATTCTTTTGGCAGTACTTCTCTACAGGGACTAGACAAGCTGTGTGTGTGCATTTGCACATCTGTGTCAGCAATGAGTGCTACTTAAAGCAGCCGAAGGCATTCATTAGAAGAAATGTCCTTAAACTAGCTTGTGCTTCCACTCTCTGGCCACTTTATTAGAAACACCTACCACCTTGTGCTTCCACTCACTGGCCACTTTATTGGAAACACCTACTGCCTTGTGCTTTCACGTGCTGGCCACTTTATTAGAAACACCTACTGCCTTGTGCTTTCACGTGCTGGCCACTTTATTGGAAACACCTTCTGCCTTGTGCTTTCACGTGCTGGCCACTTTATTGGAAACACCTACTGCCTTGTGCTTTCGTTCACTGGCCACTTTATTGGAAACACCTACTACCTTGTGCTTTCGTTCACTGGCCACTTTATTGAAAACACCTACTACCTCATGCTTCCACTCACTGGCCACTTTATTAGAAACACCTACTAGCTTGTGCGTCCACTCCGTGGCCACTTTATTGGAAACACTTACTACTTGTGCTTATAGTTGCTGGTCACTTTATTAGAAACACCTACTTCCTTGTGATTCTACTCACTGGCCACTTTATTGGAAACACCCACTACCTTGTGCTTCTGCTTACTGGCCACTTTATTAGAAACACATACTTCCTTGTGATTCTACTCACTGGCCACTTTATTGGAAACGCCTATGAGCTTGTGCGTCCACTCACTGGCCACTTTACTGGAAACATCACCTGCCTTGCGTTTTAAGGTGCTGGCCACTTTATTGGAAACACCTACCACCTTGTGCTTCCACTCGCTGGCCACTTTATTGGAAACACCTAGGACCTTGCACTTCCGCTCACTGGCCACTTTATTGGAAACACTTACTACTTGTGCTTCCACTCACTGGCCACTTTATTGGAAACACCTAGAACCTTGTGCTTCTGCTTACTGGCCACTTTATTGGAAACATCTACCACCTTGTGCTTCCACTCGCTGGCCACTTGTGGAAACACTTACTACTTGTGCTCATAGTTGCTGGCCACTTTATTGGAAACACCTATTAGCTTGTGTGTCCACACACTGGCCATTTTATTAGAAACACCTACCACCTTACGCTTTCAGTCGCTGTTGAGAATTCAGAGTTGCTCTGTACAGGGAGTCGTTCTCAACACGGAATCGGGCCGAAATTTGGGACAATCGGAATTTCACTTCATTTCGCCCGATTCAGGGCCTGCTTTTCCTGAAGGCATCTCCTCATCTCCTTGTTTACGAAGCTCAGCACATTTAATACAAAATCCCCCACGCTTTCTCCGACATGCACATATCCACACACACATGCGCAGCTTCCTTCCCAAGGACGAATCGGATTGTGTTCCGCTCTGAGAGCCGAATCACGCTGTAATCTAAATCAATACGGCTCAAAGCTCGTGATTTGTGGTTCGGCCTTTCTGAAACGCAGGCTTCCGCGACTCGTTAGTGTCTGAGTGGCCGTAAAACAAAAAAAACGCAGCCCAGTCCATTACTGCTCTAATCATTAGGGTCCCTACACCGCCCCCCTCACTAAAGCGCCATATAAAACACAGGCCAGAAAAGCCTTTGTGTTCTCATTAGAGAACCTTCAGCGTCCTCAGAGGGAGTGATCAGGTATTGAATGGCGGTCAATGAACCAATCAATGACCGATTGATCTTTGCTTTGTGATCACATCATCAATAGTCCTTGGGAACTGGACCCTACCCCCCCCCTGCGGACCCCCCACTCACTGTTCTAAACACTTACAACCCTGTGCTTTCAGGCGTTGGCCGTCTTATGTGTCCACTGGCTGGCCACATTATTAGAAACACCTACTATCCTGTGCTTTCAAGCGCTTGCCAGTTTATTGGAAACACCTACTATCTTGTGCTTCCGCTTACTGGCCACTTTATTAGAAACACCTACTATACTGCGCTTTCAGGCGCCGGACACTTTATTGAAAACACCTACTATCTTGTGCTTCCACTCATTGGCCACATTATTAGAAACACCTGTTACCTTTTGACCACTGGCTGGCCACTTTATTGGAAACACCTACTATCTTGTGCTTCCGCTTACTGGCCACTTTATTAGAAACACCTACTATCTTATGTGTCCACTGACTGGCCACATTATTAGAAACACCTACTATCCTGTACTTTCAAGCGCTGGCCACTTTATTAGAAACACCTATTACCTTTTGATTTCACTGGCTGGCCACTTCATTAGAAACACTTACTATCCTGCGCTTTCATGCGCTGGCCAGTTTATTGGAAACACCTACTATCTTGTGCTTCCACTCACTGGCCACATTATTAGAAACACCTGTTACCTTTTGATTTCACTGACTGGCCGCTTTATTGGAAACGCCTACATTCTTGTGCTTTAATGTGCTGGCCACTTTATTAGAAACACCTACAGCCTTGTGCTTCCACTCACTGGTCAGTTATTTGACCTGTGTAGGATCGGGTAAGATTTTAAGAAAATCAGAAACGTCCCAGCACTTGTCCCCATCCTCAGGGGTCTACCGTCCTACTACTACAACTTCTACAACTCATCCTGCCACTCAAGGTCATCAGCAGCCTGTAAGCGTTAGTCACGCTTGCTCTGAAGGCCTCCGACGCGAGAGCGGCCGACATCCTCCTTCATCACGTGAGGCTTTATCAGTTCTCGGCTTGATTTTGCTCTTTGAGATGAAACGAGATCTGCCCTGTGGCTCATAAGCGCAAATACGGCGGCGCGATTTTTGTGGGCCGGGCGTACGAGGCGGCGGGATCTTCCTCGGAGGAAGCCGAGCTCTCGCGCGAGAGCTTTTGTTTGCAGTTGCCAGCCTTGATAACTCAATGAGGCCCTTATTACTTTGGCACTTCGGCGCTTTCCTGCAGCCTGATAACGTGATTAGGAGGAAGAATGGGGGATTAAAAAAAAAGCAGCGTACGTTTACGCATACATTCACACTGCGCGAGAGGAGAGCGAGAGGGAGAGAAAGAGGGAGAGAAGGGGGAGATACTGTTACTCAGAGCAATCAGGCCACTCTAGCCCATGTTTTATTCATCCGACTTCGAGGCGCTCTCGCAAATCTCTGGAACTCCACTCGCGCTCGCGCACACACAAAGATGGCGTCGGCGCGAAAGGCTAAAACAAAGGCCTGCGTCCGTCGCCTTAACAGTGCGACGAAAGTTCCCGCGGTATTGATTCAAGCGCAGCTGGAGTTCCCCCCTCGAGCGCCGGCGGATAAATGCGGATCAAAGCAAATGAGGGTAATTAAAGCACGCTGTCACTATTTCCTGCGCCGGGTTCAATACGGACGCTTGCTGCTATCGCCCACGGCGACCCTCTTGCTCTCAGGGGTGTACTCTGGACGCGATTTGGAAGGTGCTGTAAATTAATTATTAAGTATTAGCGTAATTATCGCCTTCCTGGCTACAATTAAACTGCCCCCAAGCCGTGACGGGTGGAGCTCACATGGGCCGGGGCATGGGTTAGGTGGGGTTGCAATGAGCACTCAGGGTCTGAGTGTTGTTACGGGGACCTAGCAGGGCTTCCCAAGTGGGACCAGTCGTTACAGCCCATCTAGGCCCCATGTGCCGTGTGCAACCCAGATGAGGCCCATGTTTGACCCCCTCTTGGTCCTTGGCCCTGGTGGGCATCCATATGTGGGCCCAACATGGACAGAACTTTACAGATGGGCTACCTTTAACCTGACGTGGAATAGGTGGCTTTCAGGTGGGCATGGGCTCTGAGTGGGTTTGTACCTGGGATCCAGTTGGGCTTCCTAAGTGGGCCTCACCGTTAGAGCCCACCCTAATCTCATTTAGGCCCCATGTGCAGTGTGCAACCCATATAGGGCCCATGTTTAACCCCACTTGGTCCCATCACTGACCCTGCCTCTTAGCTCAGTGCTGAGTCCAGCGAACACCAATAAATACATATATATATAAATATATATATATTTAATTAAATAATGAATTAATTACTTCAAGGATATTAAGGTTTTAAAGAAACCTATAAAGAACCTATAATAAAAAAAAAAATAAATAAATTGTAATAAATTGAACAATAAATTGAGTATATAATTTTTTAAAACATTTTATTAGATTAAATTAAATGTAATTTTTAAAAAAAAATCTTTAAATATTTAAATTTTGTTAATAAAAAAAGGACTAGCCTTGGATCTCCTAAAATAGTTACATCTGTCATGTGTGACTGTCTCCTATAAATAATAATAATTTTTTATTTTTAGAATTAGAAAAATATTCTATTATTTGTATGTAATAATTTGAAGGCGAATAAAGGCATGACCACCTATCAACATCCAGCAAAATGGCCAAGCGTCCTCAGGGTCAAATAACAGGCGGTGGTTGCAAAATTTAGTTTTATTTATTTATTTATTTATTTTATTATTCTTTATTTATTATTTATTTTTCCAGTTCCCAATTCCTAAAATTTTCAATACCATGACCAAAAAAAAAAAAAAAAAAAAAAAAAAAAAAAAATATATATATATATATATATATATATAAATATAATAAAATATATAAAAATATTTTTAATTAATTATGTATGTGTATGTGTGTGTATATATATATATATATATATATATATATATATATATATATATATATATATATATATATATTCTTTTTTATTTTATTTATTTATTTTATTACTATTATTTATTTATTTATTTTTGGTCATGGTATTGAAATTGGTATTGAAATTGGTATTGAAAATGTTAGGAATTTTGGACTGGCATCCTCGTTAACCTGGTCGGAACAAGAACACATCCGGGCGTTCGGACTGTGCTTGGCTAGATGCAACTGCAGACGTATCACAGAAAGCCCGCAGGAACACGAGTACAGAACACGAGAACCGGCCAGCGATTAAGAAGACCTCCAGAACATGCTTGGCAGGAGCTTCTCCAGGCTCCAGGGTTGGGAACCATGGGGCCGTTGAAACATGACCTGTTCCATCCAGCTGCTTTTCTCACACACCGAGCCCTGCCTGCCTCTCTCAGGACTGGACGAGTGCTTGATGTTGTCGCTTCCCTCCAGGATCACTGATCCCTCTCTCACTCCTTGCTCTAGCGTGTGACCACAGCCAATTAGTAGCCTGTCCTCCAGGGGGCATCGTCTAACGGGAGCGTCACGCTCTCGCCTCATGGCCATCTGCTAATCCAAGCCCGGCTTCTGCACAGATGAAGGGTTAGCCGCGATGGCGTCCAGTGCTCATTAAAACCCCTTATCACTGCTGTTTCAGGGCCCTGCGAAGCGGTCAGTTACACCCTGTGCTGGCCGGGGCTGAGTGCCTCGCTCCAGGGTGCGACTGGTGGCAAGAGTCTCCCTTAAAATCAAGCCAGATGTTCCATCTCGCTCTAATCAGAGGAAAGCCAGACCTTCTGCTCTCACTCACTGGCCACTTTATGGGAAACACACACTGCCTTGTGCTTCTGCTCCCTGGCCACATTATTGGAAACCCCTACTTGTGCTTCTTCCACTCACTGGCCACTTTATTGGAAACATCTCCAGCCTTGTGCTTCTGCCCCCTGGCCACTTTATTGGAAACACCTACTACCTAGTGTTTTCACCTAGTGCTTTCACTCCCTGGCCACTTTATTGGAAACACCTACTACATGGTGCTTCTTCTCACTGGCCACTTTATTAGAAACATCTACTACCTTGTGCGTTTAGTGACTGGACATTTTATTGGAAACACCTCCAGCCTTGTCCTTTTTCTCGCTGGCCACTTTATTGGAAACACCTACTCCCTTGTGCTTTCATTCGCTGGCCACTTTATTGGAAACACCTACTACCTAATGTTTTCACCTAATGCTTTCACTCACTGGCCACTTTATTGGAAATACCTACTACATTGTGCTTCTTCTCACTGGCCACTTTATTAGAAACACCTAATACCTTGTGCATTCAATCACTGGCCACTTTATTGGAAACACCTACTACCTAGTGTTTTCACCTAGTGCTTTCACCCACTGGCCACTTTATTGGAAATACCTACTGCCTTGTGCTTCTACGCACTTGCCATTTTATTAGAAACACCCAATACCTTGTGCATTCACTTGCTGGCCACTTTATTGGAAACACCTACCTTACAGTCATACGTCATATGCTATAGGTGTAGAGCTGCAGACTGTTGCTCTATGTGTTACTGCCCAGTGCATCAGCCCCTCTCTACCGCTATAGTGGAATGTAGTGAAGGTGTAATGAAGGTAATTCTGCGGTAGAACCTTTAAAAGATGGTTCTAGAGAGCACCAGAATGCAGAACCCTTTTTACTCAAAGTATACAGTAATAAATACCTATAGAGCACCTATAAACGCAGATCTCAACTGGATGGTGGTTCATATAGACAGCAATACCAAAGCACGTGTGTGTGTGTGTGTGTGTGTGTGTGTGTGGTGATGCTTCCATGGCTTTGTCAATTACCCACACGAGACAGTGGTTTTAGCGGGATTAGCGAGAAGATCGGCGTACACAATCACAGGCAGCTAGAGCAAACACCCCCGTGTTCACGCACAGCATATCAATACTGGATCTGCTCTGCAGGATCCAACGGCTCAGATGTAAACATGTGTACTGCCTAGGGCTTCCATTCGCTGGCCACTTTATTGGAAACACCTACTACTGCCTAGGGCTTCCATTTGCTGGCCACTTTATTGGAAACACCTAGTACTGCCTGGGGATTCTATTCGCTGGCCACTTTATTGGAAACACCTACTACTGCCTAGGGCTTCCATTTGCTGGCCACTTTATTGGAAACACCTACTACTGCCTGGGACTTCCATTTGCTGGCCACTTTATTGGAAACACCTACTACTGCCTAGGGCTTCCATTTGCTGGCCACTTTATTGGAAACACCTAGTACTGCCTAGGGCTTCCATTTGCTGGCCACTTTATTGGAAACACCTAGTACTGCCTGGGGATTCTATTCACTGGCCACTTTATTGGAAACACCTACTACTACCTTGGGGCTTCCATTTGCTGGCCACTTTATTGGAAACACCTAGTACTGCCTGGGGATTCTATTCGCTGGCCACTTTATTGGAAACCCCTACTACTGCCTTGGGCTTCTACTCACTGGCCACTTTATTAGAAACACCTACTACTGCCTTGGGGCTTCCATTTGCTGGCCACTTTATTGGAAACACCTACTACTGCCTTGGGCTTCCACTCATTGGCCTCTTTACTGGAAACACCTACTACTGCATTGGGCCTTCACTCACTGGCCTCTTTATTGGAAACATCTACTGCCTTGTGCTTCTACTCACTGGCCACTTTATTAGAAACACCTACTATTACCTTGGCCTTCCACTTATTGGCCTCTTTATTGGAAATGCCTACATGTTGAATTTCCACTCACTGGCCACTTTATTGGAAACATCTAACTATTCCCACTGGCCAAAATTTATGTTGGGGTGCCCAAACTTTTGCCTGTCGCTGTAACTACACGGTGGCTCGTCTAATGGCGTTCACCCTCCAGTGTCTTTCTGATGGGTTTCTCATGGTCGGGCACTGTGGCGCTGATTGCAAATAATAACCCAGCGCTGATGATCCGGATTAATCTATAGCCCCATTCCACACACTCTTCCGGCCCGATCCATACTTCATTCTCTCCGCATGGACAAAATTATACAGACGTTTACAATGACTGTGCATTCTCTGTATGTCTCTCTCTCTTTGTCGCTCTCTAGCCATCCTTCATTCATCCTTTATCTCAGTCTTTCTCTGATCTCCTGACCACCTCCTGACCTGTTTCCCACCCTTTCTTTAGCTTAGTAGTAGTAGTAAAGCCAATAAAGTAAACAGTAAAGCTAGTAGTAGTAGTAGTAAAGGAAGTAGTGATAGTAGAAGTAGTTGTAATATTAATAGGAATAGTAAAAGTGGTAGTAATGGTGGTAGTAGTAGTTGTAGTAGAAAACATGGGGGTGGTAGTTGTAGTAGTAGATGTAGTATTAGTAAAGTAAAGTAGAAATAGTAGTGGTAATAGGCATAGTGGTAATAGTAGTAAAGATAGTAGTAGTAGTAGTAGTAAAGGTAGTGGTAATAGTTGTAATAGTAGACAGTAATACTAGATGTAGTTGTAATAGTAGTAGTAATAGTACTGGTAGTGGTAGACATAGTAGTGGTAGTTGTAGTAATACACATACTAGTAAACTGGTAGTAGTAATTGCAATAGTAGTAGTAGTAAAAATAATAGTAGTAGTAATAGTAGACGTAGTAGTAATGTTAGTAGGCATAGTAGGAAAAATAGTAATAGTGGTAGTAAAAGTAGAACTAATAGTAAACATAGTGGTAGTAATAGACATAGGAGTAACAGTAATAGTAGTAGACATAGTTGAAAGTAGTAGTACATGTAGTAGCAATCGACATAGAAGTAACAATAGTAGGTGTATTAGTAGTAGTAATAGTAGACGTAGTAAGTGTAGTGGTAGTAGCAGCAGTAATAGTAGATAGTAGTAATAGACATAGGAGTAACTAATAGAAGTAATAGTAGTAATAGAGGTGTAGTAGTAATAAAAATAATAGTAATGGTAGTAGACTTGGTGGTAGTAGTAGTAATAGACACAGTAAAAAACAGTAGTAGACAGTAGTAATAGTAGGAATAGTAAATGTATTAGTAATACTAGACATAGTGATAATAGTAATAGTAGGAATAGTTGTAGTAGTAGACCTAAAAGTAAACATAGTCGTAGTAATAGACATGGTAAGAAAAATAATAGTAATAGTAGTAGATGTAGGAGTAGTAGTAAAATAGTAGTGGACTAGTAATAGTAATAGTGGTAGACGTAGTAGCAGCAATAGTAGAAGGTAGTAGTATATGTAGTAGTAATAGACATAAGAGTAACAATAGTAGTAGACGTAATAGGAGAAGTAATGGTAGTAGACATAGTAAGTGTAGTGGTAGTAGCAGCAGTAATAGTAGATAGTAGTAATAGACATAGGAGTAACTAATAGAAGTAATAGTAGTAATAGTTAGAGATGTAGTAGTAATAAAAATAATAGTAATGGTAGTAGACTTGGTAGTAGTAGTAATAGACACAGTAAAAAAACAGTACTAATAGTAGTAATAGTAAATGTATTAGTAATACTAGACATAGTGATAATAGTAATAGTAGGAATAGTTGTAGTGGTAGATGTAGTAGTAGTAGTAGACCTAAAAGTAAACATAGTCAGTAATAGACATGGTAAGAAAAATAATAGTAATAGTAGATGTAGGAGTAGTAGTAAAATAGTAGTGGACTAGTAATAGTAATGGTGGTGGTAATAGTAGTAGATGTAGTAGTAGTAGTGGTAATAGCAGTAATAAACATGGGGTAACAATAATAGTAGACAGTAGTAAATGTAGTAGTAGACAATAGTAATAGTAGTAGTAGTAATAGTAAAAGACAGAAGTAACAGTAATAGCAGTAGACATAGTAGTAAATGTAGTGGTTGTAGTAGTGATAGTAGACAGTAGTAGTAATAGTGGTGGTAATAGTAATATATGTAATAGTAATAGACATAGGAGTAACAATAGTAGTAGATGTAGTAGTAGTAGTAGTAGTAGTAGTAATGGTAGTATACATGGTGGTAGTAGCAGCAGTAATAGGAGATAGTAATAGTAGTAGTAATAGACATAGGAGTAACAATAGTAGTAGACACATTAGTAGTAACAGTAGGAATAGTTAGATGTAGTAAAAATAATAGTAGTAGTAATATTTAATGTAGTAGTAATAGTAGATGTAGTGATAATTGTAGTAGCAGTAGTAGTAGTAATGGTAAATGTAGCAATAATAGAAGTATTAGTAGTAATAGTAAATGTAGTAGTAATAATAGTAGTAATAGTAAATGTAGTAATAGTAGATGTAGCATTAATAGTAGTAGTAAACATAGTAGTAGCTGTAGTAGTAATAAGTGTTAGTAGTAATAGTTGATGTAGTAATAGTAGTAGTAATTGTAAATGTAGTAGTAATAGTAGACATAGTGATAGTTATAATAAATGTAGTAGTAGTAATAGTAGACATAGTGATAGTAATACATGTAGTAGTAGTAGTAATGGTAAATGTAATAGTAGTAATAGTAGACATAGTGATAGTAGTAGTAATACATGTAGTAGTAGTAGTAATGGTAAATGTAATAGTAGTAATAGTAGACATAGTGATAGCAGTAGTAATACATGTAGTAGTAGTAGTAGTAGTAATGGTAAATGTAGTAGTAGTAGTAATGGTAAATATAGTAGTAATAGTAGACGTAGTAGTAGTAGTAATAATGGTAAATGTAGTAGTAGTAGTAATAGCAGACATGGTTATAGTAGTAGTAATACATGTAGTAGTAGTAGTAGTAGTAATGGTAAATGTAGTAGTGGTAGTAGTAAAAATAAATGTAGTAGTAGTAGTAATGGTAAATGTGGTAGTAATAATAGACAGTGATAGTAGTAGTAATACATGTTGTAGTAGTAGTAGTAGTAGTAATGGTAAATGTAGTAGTAGTAATAATAGTAGACATAGTGATAGTAGTAGTAGTAATGGTAAATGTGGTAGTAATAGTAGACAGTGATAGTAGTAGTAACACATGTTGTAGTAGTAGTAGTAGTAATGGTAAATGTAGTAGTAGTAGTAATGGTAAATGTAGTAGTAGTAATAGTAGACAGTGATAGTAGTAGTAATACATGTTGTAGTAGTAGTAGTAGTAATGGTAAATGTAGTAGTAGTAATAATAGTAGACATAGTGATAGTAGTAGTAGTAATGGTAAATGTGGTAGTAATAGTAGACAGTGATAGTAGTAGTAACACATGTTGTTGTAGTAGTAGTAGTAGTAATGGTAAATGTAGTAGTAGTAATAGTAGACATAGTGATAGTAGTAGTAGTAATGGTAAATGCAGTAGTAGTAGTAGACATGTAGTAGTAGTAATAATAGTAGACATAGTGATAGTAGTAGTAATGGTAAATGCAGTAGTTGTAGTAGTAGTATAGTGATAGTAGTAGTAACACATGTAGTAGTAGTAGTAGTAATGGTAAATGTAATAGTAGTAGACATAGTGATAGTAGTAGTAACACATGTAGTAGTAGTAGTAGTAGTAGTAGTAGTAATGGTAAATGTAGTAGTAGTAGTAGTAGCAGACATAGTGATAGTAGTAGTAACACATGTAGTAGCAGTAGTAGTAGTAATGGTAAATGTAGTAGTAGTAGTAGCAGACATAGTGATAGTAGTAGTAACACATGTAGTAGTAGTAGTAGTAGTAATGGTAAATGTAATAGTAGTAGACATAGTGATAGTAGTAGTAACACATGTAGTAGTAATAGTAGTAGTAGTAATGGTAAATGTAGTAGTAGTAGTAGCAGACATAGTGATAGTAGTAGTAACACATGTAGTAGTAATGGTAAATTGTAAACGGTGGTAGTTGTAATTGTGTCTGTTCCAGAATTGCAGGAAAGGACAGGGGCAGCAGTGACCCCTCATCTGGAGTGTTGGGCGCGCTCTTGATGGACTGCAGTAGATACTGATGAAGACTCGCTCTGTGAGTTGATGAAGAGGGGCGCTGGGCAGGGAGGAGGGGTAGGTAAACACTGTTGTTCACTGTGCTCCTGATGTCAGAACTCAAGGCTGTGGTCATTAGTTTGCCCCGGTGCAGGCAGGCCGGACAGCCGCCGTCACTGACCTGCGACGAGGGGATCTGTGGAGTGCTGGCAGGCAGACAGACACTGACTGCTGCAAAACGGCTCAGGCTGATGGCAGGGGGACAGACTGCGGTTCTCTGGGTTTGTAGGCTCTGGCCATCCGTCCGTCCGTCTGGAGCTCTGTCTGCAGCCGATGTGGTCAGTAATATAGAGGCAATTTGTTTGGAGTCCAGAATGATGGACATGAGGTGATCCCAAACTTTTGAAATGAAATGCACTTGTACACCAATGTCTCTCTCTCTCTCTCCCTCGCTCGCTCGCTCGCTCCCTGCATGGCAGTGTTAATACAGCTTCTGCCTCCAGCTAGTCCGCGCTGCGGGTGTGTGCAGATAGAGCGTTAGCCCGGAGCTCACACATTAATAGCATTAGCCGCAGGCTACCTAAAGCACGAGAGGGAGACGAAAAAGCCCTGACAAGTGTGTGTGTGTGTGTGTGTGTGTGAGTGTGAGTGACCGTGCGGCTGGCTGTTGGATGTTGGCAGCGAACGGCTGGCTGCTGGATGTCTGGCGGGCAGCGGGGCCTGTGATGTTTCCTGGTGGGCCTGCCGCTCTCCCCCAGCGACCCGCCAACCGACAGACAGGGACCCTCAGGGGCTCACAGCGGGGGGTGGAGGGGGGGCGCTTCAGATCAGCAGAGAAAAAGAGAGAGAAAGTGAGCGAGAGAGGCGTGGTGAAGGGACCGGGGCAAATTGAAGGAGAGAGAAGTGGGGCGGAGATGGACGTGTTTTTCAGTGTGATGTCATCGCTCAGTGACTCTACTGTGCATGATGTCCTCTTTCATGTCTCTGTTTGATCTCTTTCTGGTGAATGATGTCATCTTACAGTGTTTTCACTGTGTGATGTCATTTTACAACATTTTTTTGTGTGATGTCATCTTGTAGTGTATTTGCTCTCCTTTACAACATCCGGAGAATTCGACCGTTTCCCCTCTCGAGAGACCACCCAGGTGTCCTGGCACCCTTGGTGTTCTTATGCGCACCATCAGATGTCATCACACACACACACAGGAAAAACAATGCAAGATGACATCACCCGGTAAATGTGTTGTAAGATGACATCACACAGTAAAACCGTTGTAGGATAACATCACACAGTAAAACCGTTGTAGGATGACATCACACAGTAAAAGCATGGTAAAATGACATCACACAGCAAACCCCTGACCCTGACCTACAAAGCCAAAACTTGACCACCCAGCCACTCGACCCACCATCCTTTAAGATCCACGGAAGACGAGCGTCCAGACTTTTTTCTGTCCTGCACCGAAGTGGTGGAACAAACTTCTCCTGGGGGTCCGAACAGCCAGTCCAACGCTCACTGTCTTCTAACCCAGACTGAAGACCCTCCTCTTCAGTAAGTACTTAGGCAGAGTATATTGTGTGTGATGTCATCTTGCATTGTTTTTTTCCTGTGTGTGTGATGTCATCCTTCAGCATGTTTACTGTCATCTTATGCTTTTGTTGTGATTGCGTCTTAGAATGCTTTACTGTGTGATGTCATCTTGCATGGCTTTTTCTGTGTGTGATGACATCCTTCAGCATATTTACTGTGACCTCATCTTGCATTGTTTTTCTTGTGTGTGTGCGCGATGTCCTCGTTCAACATATTTACTGTCATTTTACAATTTGTTACTGGGTAATGTCATCTTACAACACTTTTACCAGGTGATGTCATCTTGCATTGTTTTCCTCTGGGTAATGTCATCTTACAACACTTTTACCAGGTGATGTCATCTTGCATTGTTTTCCTCTGTGTGATGTCATCTTACAACACTTTTACCAGGTGATGTCATCTTGCATTGTTTTCCTCTGTGTGATGTCATCCTTCAGCATATTTACTGTGACCTCATCTTGCATTGTTTTTCTTGTGTGTGTGTGATGTCATCGTTCAGCATATTTACTGTCATCTTGCAAGTTTTACTGTGTGATGTCCTCTTACAGTGTTTACTGTATGATGTCATCCTACAATATTTTTACTGGGTGATGTCATTTTACAACACATTTACCATGTGATGTCATCCTTGAGCATATTTACTGTCATCTCACAAGCTGTGTGATATCCTACACCATGTTTACTGTGTGATGCCACCTTGCCGTGTTGCTCCTGTGTGATGTCATTCGTCAGTGATGCACAGCTCCTGTCATCTTGTAGCATTTTCACTGTGCGTGATGTCGTCATCTTTCACTGATTTGCCCGTGTGTTTGCCCGCCGTTCTTCAGTGTTTTTACATCTATGACATCATCTAGCAGCAGTCGTACAGTGTGTGAGATGTTGACTTTCGGTGTTTCTACAGCCTCGAGTCGTCTTTGCAGTCATACATGGAAGATTTGAATAAATATTTAATAAAATAAATCATGACGAAAAAAACAAAAGAGCTGTCAGTCGGGTTTCCGCATGCTTGCGTCCGCCGCTCCTCTGTGTTTAATGAAGCTGGTAAGTGTAATGTGACAGTCGCAGGATTGCCAATCAGAGTGGCACTGTTTCCTGTCAGCGCTGCTCTTAGGAAGTTTGTATTATGCATGCACGAGTGCATGAGCGGGACGAGGACGGGGGTGGGAAATGACACCTCTGTCACCGCTGATTACACTGATCATGATGGACCGGCGGCTCAGAGGGAGCTATCAGCACTCCGCTCACGCCTGGTTAACTCGGCTCTGACCATCAGGTACAGACCCGGAGAAACAAAGAGAGAGTGCGCGAGAGTGGGTTAAGTGCATGTGTGGGTGACCGCATTGCTGCCTTGTAGATGTAGGCGCACAATGGAGATTTCATTAAGCGCTGCGCTCACCTGTCATCGCCGCCGCCTTCCCTTTTTCTTCGGTTTCTTCTTTTCTCCTCTGAACTTTTTTTATGACTTCACGAAAGTTCATGCGTGAGTTAAAGCAGGAGAACTCGTGGCCGTGGTCGGACGTGGTCAAGAACCTACGTAAACCCACCCAAATGTATTCAGCCGTACTGAAAACTCACCAAGTCATAGGTCTCAGTTTTAACGCCCTGCTAGTGATCATGATTGGCTACAGATGGTATGCTGGGCTGCAGCTGGAGGGGGGGGTTTAAGTCAGCGAGGTTGCAAATTCTCCATACATGGACAAGAACCTACATAAACCCACCCAGATTATTAATTCAGCATTGCTGAAAACTCAACAAGGCAAAGGCCTCCCTCTTAACACCCTGCTAGTGATCATGATTGGCTACAGCTGGTATGATTGGCTGCAGCTGATTGGTTTTCTGAAATCAGCAAGGTTCCAAATGAACCATACAAGGTCAAGAACCCACATAAACCCACCCAGATTATTAATTCAGCAGTACTGAATAACCCCAGTACTGGTTACCAAAACTCACCAGGGCAAAGGCCTCTTAGCACTTTGCTAGTGGTCATGATCGGCTACAGCTCGTGTGACTGGCTACAACGGGGGGGGCTGTTCTGAAGTCAGACTTTTCTATACAAGGTCAAAAACCTACATAAATCCACCCACATGATTAATTCAGCAGTGCTGAAAACTCACCAAGGCGAAGGCCTCCCTCTTGACGTCCAGCTAGTGATCATGATGGGCTAAAGCTAGGGGGGGTTCTGAAATCGGCTAGGCTCCAAATTCTCCATACAAGGTCAAGAACCTAGATAAACCCACCCAGGCTATTAATTCAGCAGTGCTGAAAGTTCCCAAAACTCACCAGGGCAAAGGTCTCTTGGCATTCTGCTAGTGATCATGATGGGCTACAGCTGGTAGCTTCTCTGTAGCCAATTGAGCCAAAAAGGAGCTTGTTTGTTTGACAGCAGTTGTTTGATTGACCAACACACATCACAATAACAAAGGAGTCCAAGAAGCTGGACTTTTACTGGGAAGAGGCTTCTGCCTGGCCACTGGGCCATAAACTCCAGACTGATGGGGTGCTGCAGTGATGGTTGACCTTCTGGAAGTTTCTCCCATCTGCTCACACAGGCTCCTTGGAGCTCAGGCAGAGTGAGCATTGGGTTCTTGATCATGTCTCTCATAGTCACCATTAGTGCTAGACACAGATGGAATTTGGCCTCCGCCATTAACCCATCCATGCAGCGAAACACACACAGTGACAGAGACAGTGGGCACACGTGCCCGGAGAGGTGAGCAGCCCAACAGTGGCAGCTTGCCTAGCCTGGGTATCGAACCCACAACCCTGTCATCAATGGCCTAAAGCTCTATCCTTCTATCTTTCTGTCTGTCTATATTTATGTCTGTCTCTCTGTGTATCTGTCTGTTTATCTATTTCTCTTTCTGTCTGTCTGTCTATCTATACGTCTGTCTGTTTATCTTTCTGTCTATTTATCTATCGGGCTGTCTATATTTCTGCCTATATATATATATATATATATATATATATATATATATATATATATATATATATATATATATATATATATCTGTTTATATTTCTGTCTGTCTGTGTCTGACCTGTCAATATTTTTCTGTCTGTCTATCTGTCTGTCTGTTTATCTGTCTACATTTGTCTGTCTGTCTGTGTATGTCTATTTATCTATTATTTATCTATCTGTCTATCTATCTATATCTGTCTGTCTATCTGTCTCTGTTTATCTGCCTATATATCTGTCTGTCTGTATATTTCTGTCCATCTATGTGCCTGTCTTGATCTATATATTTTTTCTATTTATCTATCTGTCTGTCTGCATTTCTATCTATCTGTCTGTCTGTCTATTTATCTATATATCTATATCTATCTGTCTGCCTGTCTATCTGTAAATATTTCTGTCTATCGGCCTGGCTGTCTATATTACTGTCTGTCTAGCTGTCTACCTCTCTCTCTATTTACCTGTCTGTCTATTTATGTATCTGTCTGTCTGTCTGTCTACTTATTCATTGCTTTGTGATAACAGTTGCATTAATGAATTAACTGTGCGCTTCTCATCTTTTACACTTTCACACTGACCGCTTGACCTCTTTTTTTGACCGCCTGTTTATGAACGAGCATAAAGCCATGCAGCGTTAGCCATGCAGGCTAGAGGACAGATCAGTCATCTCTCTTCTCCCTCAATGGCTTTACGCGACTAACGCTAATGCTGAAGGTTAGAGGTATTCAAAGAGGCTAAGTAGCTAATTAGCCAAGTTGAACTGGTACAGTTGAAAGGCAGGATAATGCTCACCAACAGGAACACCATACGGTAATTAACAGTGCTCAAATGATTGGCATGGCCACACACACCCAGTGATTAATAGTGGGCCGGTGACTGACATCAAAACAACCCACCCCTCTTTATCAGCTGTGCAGAATTTAGTCAGTCAGTTTTCCCAGCAGCAGACACGTAACCCCTTTATTAGAAACACCTATATATCCACTCACTGGCCACATTATTAGAAACACCTACCATGTCCTTCTACTCACTGGCCACTTTATTTGAAACACCTACCATGTGCTTCTACTCCCTGGCCACATTATTAGAAACACCTACCATGTGCTTCTACTCACTGGCCACATTATTAGAAACACCTACCATGTACTTCTACTCCTTGGCCACATTATTAGAAACACCTACCATGTGCTTCTACTTACTGGCCACTTTATTGGAAACACTTACTATGTGCTTTTGCTGGCCACTTTATTAGAAACACCTCCAGTATTGTGCTTTCACTCACTGGCCACTTTATTAGAAACACCTACCATGTGCTTCTACTCACTGGCCACTTTATTAGAAACACCTATTTGCACTTCCACCCACTGGCCACATTATTAGAAACACCTACCATGTGCTTCTACTCCCTGGTCACATTATTAGAAACACCTACCATGTGCTTCTACTCACTGGCCACATTATTAGAAACACCTACCATGTGATTCTACTTACTGGCCCTTTTTATTGGAAACACCTACTATGTGCTTTTACAGACCATTTTATTAGAAACACCTTCAGCATTGTGCTTCCACTCACTGGCCACTTTATTAGAAACACCTACCATGTGCTTTTGCTGGCCACTTTATTAGAAACACCTCCAGCATTGTGCTTTCACTCATTAGCCACTTTATTAGAAACACCTATTCATGCTTCCACTCACTGGCCACTTTATTGGAAACCCCAATCACTTTCCACTTTATTAGAAACACCTATATATCCACTCACTGGCCACATTATTAGAAACACCTACCATGTCCTTCTACTCACTGGCCACTTTATTTGAAACACCTACCATGTGCTTCTACTCCCTGGCCACATTATTAGAAACACCTACCATGTGCTTCTACTCACTGGCCACATTATTAGAAACACCTACCATGTACTTCTACTCCTTGGCCACATTATTAGAAACACCTACCATGTGCTTCTACTTACTGGCCACTTTATTGGAAACACTTACTATGTGCTTTTGCTGGCCACTTTATTAGAAACACCTCCAGCATTGTGCTTTCACTCACTAGCCACTTTATTAGAAACACCTACCATGTGCTTCTACTTACTGGCCACTTTATTGGAAACACTTACTATGTGCTTTTGCTGGCCACTTTATTAGAAACACCTCCAGCATTGTGCTTTCACTCACTGGCCACTTTATTAGAAACACCTACCATGTGCTTCTACTCAGTGGCCACTTTATTAGAAACACCTACCATGTGCTTCTACTCCCTGGCCACATTATTAGAAACACCTACCATGTGCTTCTACTCACTGGCCACATTATTAGAAACACCTACCATGTGCTTCTACTCCTTGGCCACATTATTAGAAACACCTACCATGTGCTTCTACTTACTGGCCACTTTATTGGAAACACTTACTATGTGCTTTTGCTGGCCACTTTATTAGAAACACCTCCAGCATTGTGCTTTCACTCACTGGCCACTTTATTAGAAACACCTACCATGTGCTTCTACTCACTGGCCACTTTATTAGAAACACCTATTTGCACTTCCACCCACTGGCCACATTATTAGAAACACCTACCATGTGCTTCTACTCCCTGGTCACATTATTAGAAACACCTACCATGTGCTTCTACTCACTGGCCACATTATTAGAAACACCTACCATGTGATTCTACTTACTGGCCCTTTTTATTGGAAACACCTACTATGTGCTTTTACAGACCATTTTATTAGAAACACCTTTAGCATTGTGCTTCCACTCACTGGCCACTTTATTAGAAACACCTACCATGTGCTTTTGCTGGCCACTTTATTAGAAACACCTCCAGCATTGTGCTTTCACTCATTAGCCACTTTATTAGAAACACCTATTCATGCTTCCACTCACTGGCCACTTTATTGGAAACCCCAATCACTTTCCACTTTATTGGAAACACCTCCTGCTTTGTGCGTCCACTCTCCAGCCACTTCATTAGAAACACCTACCATGTGCTTCTACTCAGTGGCCACTTTATTAGAAACACCTAATCTACCTTTTGCTTCCACTCACTGGCCACTTTATTAGAAACACCTACCGTGTGCCTCTACTCACTGGCCACTTTATTAGAAACACCTATCTGAGCTTCCACCCACTGGCCACATTAGTAGAAACACCTACCATGTGCTTCTACAGACCATTTTATTAGAAACACTTACTGCATTGTGCTTTCACTCACTGGCCACTTTATTAGAAACACCTATTCATGCTTCCACTCACTGGCCATTTTATTAGAAACACCCACATTGGGAGTCTTCTCACTGGCCAATGCATTACAAACACCTACCATGTCCTTCTACTGTCCACTTTATTAGGAACACCAATTTGCGCTTCCACTCACCGGCCACTTTATTAGAAACGCGTTCCAGTGTATTTAAATGACATGATCGCCACCTCCTTCAGGCGGCACATGTAGAGAAAAAGTAATGGAAGTAAAGTAAAGTAAAGTAATGGAGCCCACTTGGCCACATATCAGCCCCACCTTGTAGATCCTCCACCCTTCCAACTTACTCTGTAGTGTTAGCAGTTAGCCAAGAGCCACTCAGCGCTCCGCCGCAACCCAAAGCTTTTAGAGCTGATTAGATTTTAATCAGTCGCACGGTATTCATATTTCAGATTACACCCTTGTGGCTTCCACACCACACACACACATACACACTTACACCCAATCAGCAAGCTTGAGATGTCCTCAAACGACCTGCGTCTACTTGCTGGATGGCCCAAAAGGAGGTGAGCTAGGAGCTAACCAGCGTGTAAAGGCAAGCCGGCCGGTGTAAACAGCCTCAGATGCATTATGGAAAACGACGTAACCGAGAGCGCGTTAGCTCGCCTCCACTGGGTCTGCGCAAGAGGTCATTTACACACCCAATTACGGACACTGACGGCCATAAAACCCAGCTCCAGCTTGTCTGGCAGCGACATCAGCAGGTCGATAAAGACCACAGCGGGGAGCGTTGGGCGGTGGGGTCGTGGTTGCTGGCGTGCATCGATACTTTGTCTCCCAGCGCTGTGGTCAGTGTCAAAGCCGAGTCAAAGCAAATGAGAAGATGCAGGGCTCTACAGTCCTCTCAGATATGTCCTAAAGTATCTGGACACCCCTTCTGGCTGGTGAATTAAGAAACCCTCGCTCTCTAATGTGGCCGAATGCAGTCAACTCCTTCTCACAGCAGTGTTCCGACTTACTGCAGCAAAAGGCGGGACGACCCAACCCATCTAGTATGTCACTGGACTGGACTGGAGCAGCTCTGTGGCCAGAAACTGACCACTGATAAAGTGCTACAAAAAGGCGTGTACACTAAGTTGTCCAAATGTTTGTGGACACCCCTTCTAATGAATGCATTCCGCTACTCGACGTCGCAGCCATTGCTGACACAGACGTGCAGATGCCTGTAGAGAAGTACTGACAATAGAATTGGACTCCCTTGAGCAGATAAACAAACATGTATTACACAGTATTGAGCTGTGGAGTGATGGTTGGTGCTCCATCCAATACTTTCAGAGTGAGCTGGGGGTGATATTACGGTGGGGTGGCGATCCTCCAACATCCTAACCTCAGTAGCGCACTCTTGTCGCTGAATGCAATCAAATCCTTGCAGCAATACTCCTCGAGAATCTAGTAGAGACACCTACTCCAACAAAAGCAGGATCAACAACTATTTTTTATTTCAGAATAAACAATGAACGAGCAGGTGTCCCAATACTTTTGTCCTTAGTGTCTAGACGACTGGACTGGGCGAGATTATTTCTCGTTACTTGTTAAGGGCGGGATCAGCCGTGACTGAGAGTGCGTAGGCGGGGCTGTGCGGGAGCTTGATGGATGTCTACTGCTGTTGGCCTGTCATAACAGAACCCACCTCCCCTACCCCACACCACCTCCCCCACAGTGATTGATTCCCACGCTCACTGTAAGTACTGACTACTCTGAACCCCAGTACACGACGTCAACCCCAGGAACACTGCGCCTGACACACTTATACTCTACACTCAGAGATCGAAGGCCCAGTTCAACACATGTTCGGATCTGCAGACGGGAAGAACTGCATGGCAATTACCAATTCTTGCCCTTGGGCTCCCCCTACAGTCGGGAAGAGTAATTTGCACTTTGAGCCACCACTGAAGAAGGATGCGCTTTACACATGCATTTCTGGACAAGCTCAGCGATACAAAACCACCGGCAGAAGGTAAAGAAGCATGTGGGCTGAGGCTACAGGACTTTATGTAAATATGACTCTGGTCACGGAGCGTCACACAGTTTCTGCGGACGTCATACTGTCCGCTTCACCGAAGTTATATAGTGCAGTCATGCTGTGGTCTATTTGATCCGGAATTTCCGGAAATTTCGACTGGAACTCCCTCCACTCCCCCCACAAGTTGGATTTTCAAAATCCAATATGGCCACACTGTACATCATTAGTGCTGCTATCTACAGTATTACACTGACAATGCTTACCTGGCACAATGCTAACAATGCTAACCTGCATGATAAAGAATTAGGACATATTTTGGTTAGAAACACCGGTAAACCAGTTGTGGTACACTCCGAAGTCAATTATCGGAATGTTTAACTGGAACGCCATCAACTCGGGTGCGACACCATTCCCAGCTCCTGAGGTATATGGAACGCCGTGCCCGGAGTAGCAACGGCAGAGGCATTATCCTCTCCATTACAGGTCAGTGGAGCATCAACATGACTTTGAAGCTGCTATGTTGAGGTACGAATGCTAATGCTAATGCTAATGTTGCTCCACAACTCATGTTTACAGTAAACCACTGTTTGTATCGTTTCATTCAGCAGCACATGGGCTACACTTTGTAATTGTACACCTACAACATCACCCTGCATTGTGCGTGTTTCTGATAAATTGGCCAAGGCTGGCCAGTAAATGATGGGCACTGTGCCACACGGCACTCCAGCCCTTTTAACTCTGACTCATGAACATAACCGAGCGATGCCCAGTTTTACTACTTTCAGAAATGAGGAGGCTGAGGGACGAAGCGAACCAGCTAACTTGGTTTAAGCAGTTTTATTACGAAACATTGGTAATACTGTTTAATTATCTGTAGCTGCCTGTAACGAAAGAAATTTGTTACAAGCAGTTACAGAAAGAGTTACCAACACTCGCAGCTACTGACATTTGGTCACACAGTTAGCTACAGTTATTAGCAAAAAAGATTAGCGAGAAATTCTAGCTAATGAAAATTACAAGCAGGAACTCTGATGAACAGCTACAGATATGAGCAGTTACAATTGCCAACAACTATAATAATAATAATAATAGAAATTGTTACGAATAGTTACAAGCAGTTATTACAAATAGCTTCAGTTATTAGCAGTTACAAAACATTCCAGTTACAGCAAATAATGATTACAAGTACTAACAAAGGCTACAGATATGAGGAGTAGCACTTACCAGCTACAGTTACTCACATTTACAGGTAAGAAATGTTACATTTACAAACTGCTACAAGTTAGTTATCGACAGTTACAAAACATTAGTAACCAACAACTACAATTGTGAGCAGTTAGTTACTAACAGTGTTACACACATTTACAGTTAAGAACCCTTCTACTTACAAACAGCTACAGTTGTGAAAACTTTGTGACCAAGCTCCCATTATGAGCAGTTACAGTTACGTAGTTACGGAAACAAATAGTTACCAATACTTACAGCTACCAACATTTACAGTTACCAAGTTATAGTTACTAACAGTTACAGTTCTGAACAGTTACAATTACCAATAGTTAGTCCTACAGTGTTTCAGATAAAACTGTTACAACACAAATGTTACAAATAGCTAGTTATTAGCAGTTACAAAAAAATCCAGCTAATTAAACATCCAGTTACAAGCAGTAACAGTTACGAACAGCTACAGATATGATCAGCTACAGTTACCAACAGTTACAGTTACTCATATTTACAGTTGAGAAGTGTTACATTTACAATCAGCTAGTTACAAACAGTGAGTTATCAACAACTTCAGTCACAAAACATTAATAAAAATGAGCTCCAATTATGAGCAGTTGGTTACGAACAGTTACAGATACCAATACGTAGTTACGGACATTTAGTTACCAACAGTTAAAGCTAAAAGCAGTTACGGTTACTAACAGTTCCAGTTCCGAAGCGTTAACATTACTATTACCACAACTAATTACAGTTACAAGCAGTTTTACAGAGACATAAAAAAAATAGTTACGATTAGAATCTGTTACAATAGTTAGAGCTGAATAAATCAAACGACACTCATTTTAATTCGCAAGGACATTTAGAGTAGGAAAAGTAGAATTCTACACAAAACCTAACAAACAAAAGATGTAAACAATGAAAATAAAAAATAAAAACTAATTATAAGTCAATAAAAAGTCATTAAAATATACTTAAGATAAAATATTTCGATAATAATTAAGATTAGTTATAAGATACTTATATAAGATAATAGATAAACAAAAACAAAAGGGTAACAGCTTTTTAGTTGAGGTACCCAGCATGCAAAGCGCTTCCCTCCCATTGAAAGCAACTAGATTGACCTCTGTGGACTGACGTTCATCATAAACACTTACTAGTAATTAGCTGGTTGAATGCCGTAAACAGAAATACGGGGAAGGAGTCATAATTGAGGCAATGCTGGAAATCATGCCTAGTGAGATTCTGGGAGACAATCAGAGCCTTTAAAGTGGTACCTATAGAGCACACTGGAGTACAGGCTAAGGAAAGCCCAGAGCCAAAGTAACACCTCCTAAGTGTTTGCTTCAAAGAGCTGCAGCAGCTCTGGAAGAGGAGGCGTCCCCATCGCCACTTCCACTAATAACTCACAGACACTCCATCACCCGCTGCTGACTCCAGCTATTTGTCAGCTCTCTGTCTGAGAGCAGGCAGCTCGGCTGGAGCCTCCAGTGATGGAGCAGCAAGGGGATCCTGCCAGGAGCATCAAGAGCTGCCGGCCTGTAGTACAAGCTTCTTCTTCTTCTTCTGCTTTTTTTTTTCCAGCAAGCTGTCTTGTAGTGTCTGTCAGCTGCTAACGTTAGTGTTGGGCTTTCTCATGCAGACCTGTTAAACTACCACTCCACTGAATTGGAAACACAATGTCATGTTTTCTGTTTATGTGGTAAAAATAAACGTTAGTTACAGATGCAGTTAGTTACTAAAGGCTACCGTTACCAACAGTTCGTTACAAACAGTTACAGGATCAGCTGTTAGAATTACAAACATTTACAGCTACAGTTATAAACGGTTAGAGTTACCAAAAGAAAGTTATCACAAACGGTAACATTTATAAACTTTTAGTTATACACAGTTAGTTATTTAGAGTTACTGAGAGTTGAATGAATATTTACCAACAGTAACAGTTAACAAATACCGTTATGAACAGTTAGTTACCAAAAGTTACAGTTATGAACAGTTACATTTATCAACTGCAACAGTTACCAACTGTCATAGTTATGAACATCTACAGTTAACAAATGGTTATAAAGTTAGTTACCAACAGTTACAGTTATGAACAGTTACATTTATCAACAGCAACCGTTAGTTATGAACATCTACAGTTAACAACAAATGGTTATAAAGTTAGTTACCAACAGTTACAGTTATGAACAGTTACATTTATCAACTGCAACAGTTACTAACAGTTATGAACAGTTACAGTTATCACCTGCGACAGTTACCAACAGTTATGAGCATCTACAATTAACAACAAATGGTTATAAAGTTAGTTACCAACAGTTACAGTTATCAACTGCAACAGTTACCAACAGTTATAGTTATGAACATCTACAGTTAACAAATGGTTATAAAGTTAGTTACCAACAGTTACAGTTATGAACAGTTACATTTATCAACTGCAACAGTTACTAACAGTTACAGTTATGAACAGTTACAGTTATCACCTGCGACAGTTACCAACAGTTATGAGCATCTACAATTAACAACAAATGGTTATAAAGTTAGTTACCAACAGTTACAGTTATCAACTGCGACAGTTACCAACAGTTATAGTTATGAACATCTACAGTTAACAAATGGTTATAAAGTTAGTTACCAACAGTTACAGTTATGAACAGTTACATTTATCGACTGCAACCGTTACCAACAGGTAGTTATGAACAGTTACATTTAGTAAACTGCAACAGTTACTAACAGTTACAGTTATGAACAGTTACAGTTATCAACTGCAACAGTTACTAACAGTTACAGTTATGAACAGTTACATTTATCAACTGCAAGCGTTACCAACAGGTAGTTATGAACAGATACATTTATCAACTGCAACCGTTACAGTTATGAACATCTACAGTTAACAACAAATGGTTATAAAGTTAGTTACCAACAGTTACAGTTATCAACTGCGACAGTTACCAACAGTTACAGTTGGGTACACTGAGGAGGCGGAGCTACAGTCTCTCATTAGGGTGAATATTATTAATAACGCTCTAAATGTAGGTATTGTGATATACACTGAGGAGGAGGAGCTACAGTCTCTCATTAGGGTAAATATTAATAACACTCTAAATGTAGGTATTGTGATATACACTGAGGAGGCGGAGCTACAGTCTCTCATTAGGGTGAATATTAATAACGCTCTAAATGTAGGTATTGTGATATACACTGAGGAGGCGGAGCTACAGTCTCTCATTAGGGTAAATATTAATAACACTCTAAATGTAGGTATTGTGATATACACTGAGGAGACGGAGCTACAGTCTCTCATTAGGGTAAATATTAATAACACTCTAAATGTAGGTATTGTTATATACACTGAGGAGGAGGAGCTACAGTCTCTCATTAGGGTAAATATTAATAACACTCTAAATGTAGGTATTGTGATATACACTGAGGAGGAGGAGCTACAGTCTCTCATTAGGGTAAATATTATTAATAACGCTTTAAATGTAGGTATTGTGATATACACTGAGGAGGCGGAGCTACAGTCTCTCATTAGGGTAAATATTATTAATAACGCTCTAAATGTAGGTATTGTGATATACACTGAGGAGGCGGAGCTACGGTCTCTCATTAGGGTAAATATTATTAATAACGCTCTAAATGTTAGTATTGTGATATACACTGAGGAGGTGGAGCTACAGTCTCTCATTAGGGTTAATAATGTAGGTATTTTGATATACACTGAGGAGGCGGAGCTACAGTCTCTCATTAGGGTGAATATTAATAACGCTCTAAATGTAGGTATTGTGATATACACTGAGGAGGCGGAGCTACAGTCTCTCATTAGGGTGAATATTAATAACGCTCTAAATGTAGGTATTGTGATATACACTGAGGAGGAGCTACAGTCTCATTAGGGTGAATATTAGTAACGCTCTAAATGTAGGTATTGTGATATACACTGAGGAGGCGGAGCTACAGTCTCTCATTAGGGTGAATATTAATAACGCTCTAAATGTAGGTATTGTGATGTACACTGAGGAGGAGCTACAGTCTCATTAGGGTGAATATTAATAACGCTCTAAATGTAGATATTGTGATATACACTGAGGAGGCGGAGCTACAGTCTCTCATTAGGGTGAATATTAACGCTCTAAATGTAGGTATTGTGATATACACTGAGGAGGCGGAGCTACAGTCTCTCATTAGGGTGAATATTAATAACGCTCTAAATGTAGGTATTGTGATATACACTGAGGAGGAGCTACAGTCTCATTAGGGTGAATATTAATAACGCTTTAAAGGTAGATATTGTGATATACACTGAGGAGGCGGAGCTACAGTCTCTCATTAGGGTGAATATTAACGCTCTAAATGTAGGTATTGTGATATACACTGAGGAGGCAGAGCTACAGTCTCTCATTAGGGTGAATATTAACGCTCTAAATGTAGGTATTGTGATATACAATGAGGAGGAGGAGCTACAGTCTCTCATTAGGGTGAATATTAATAACGCTCTAAATGTAGGTATTGTGATATACACTGAGGAGGAGCTACAGTCTCATTAGGGTGAATATTAATAACACTCTAAATGTAGGTATTGTGATATACACTGAGGAGGCGGAGCTACAGTCTCTCATTAGGGTGAATATTAATAACGCTCTAAATGTAGGTATTGTGATATACACTGAGGAGGCGGAGCTACAGTCTCTCATTAGGGTGAATATTAATAATACTCTAAATGTAGGTATTGTGATATACACTGAGGAGGAGGAGCTACAGTCTCTCATTAGGGTGAATATTAATAATACTCTAAATGTAGGTATTGTGATATACACTGAGGAGGAGGAGCTACAGTCTCTCATTAGGGTGAATATTAATAATGCTCTAAATGTAGGTATTGTGATATACACTGAGGAGGCGGAGCTACGGTCTCTCATTAGGGTAAATATTATTAATAACGCTCTAAATGTTAGTATTGTGATATACACTGAGGAGGCGGAGCTACAGTCTCTCATTAGGGTTAATAATGTAGGTATTGTGATATACACTGAGGAGGCGGAGCTACAGTCTCTCATTAGGGTGAATATTAATAACGCTCTAAATGTAGGTATTGTGATATACACTGAGGAGGCGGAGCTATAGTCTCTCATTAGGGTGAATATTAATAACGCTCTAAATGTAGGTATTGTGATATACACTGAGGAGGAGCTACAGTCTCATTAGGGTGAATATTAGTAACGCTCTAAATGTAGGTATTGTGATATACACTGAGGAGGCGGAGCTACAGTCTCTCATTAGGGTGAATATTAATAACGCTCTAAATGTAGGTATTGTGATGTACACTGAGGAGGAGCTACAGTCTCATTAGGGTGAATATTAATAACGCTCTAAATGTAGATATTGTGATATACACTGAGGAGGCGGAGCTACAGTCTCTCATTAGGGTGAATATTAACGCTCTAAATGTAGGTATTGTGATATACACTGAGGAGGCGGAGCTACAGTCTCTCATTAGGGTGAATATTAATAACGCTCTAAATGTAGGTATTGTGATATACACTGAGGAGGAGCTACAGTCTCATTAGGGTGAATATTAATAACGCTTTAAAGGTAGATATTGTGATATACACTGAGGAGGCGGAGCTACAGTCTCTCATTAGGGTGAATATTAACGCTCTAAATGTAGGTATTGTGATATATACTGAGGAGGCAGAGCTACAGTCTCTCATTAGGGTGAATATTAACGCTCTAAATGTAGGTATTGTGATATACACTGAGGAGGAGGAGCTACAGTCTCTCATTAGGGTGAATATTAATAACGCTCTAAATGTAGGTATTGTGATATACACTGAGGAGGAGCTACAGTCTCATTAGGGTGAATATTAATAACACTCTAAATGTAGGTATTGTGATATACACTGAGGAGGAGGAGCTACAGTCTCTCATTAGGGTGAATATTAATAACGCTCTAAATGTAGGTATTGTGATATACACTGAGGAGGCGGAGCTACAGTCTCTCATTAGGGTGAATATTAATAATACTCTAAATGTAGGTATTGTGATATACACTGAGGAGGAGGAGCTACAGTCTCTCATTAGGGTGAATATTAATAATACTCTAAATGTAGGTATTGTGATATACACTGAGGAGGAGGAGCTACAGTCTCTCATTAGGGTGAATATTAATAACGCTCTAAATGTAGGTATTGTGATATACACTGAGGAGGAGGAGCTACAGTCTCTCATTAGGGTGAATATTAATAACACTCTAAATGTAGGTATTGTGATATACACTGAGGAGGAGGAGCTACAGTCTCTCATTAGGGTGAATATTAATAACGCTCTAAATGTAGGTATTGTGATATACACTGAGGAGGCGGAGCTACAGTCTCTCATTAGGGTGAATATTAATAACGCTCTAAATGTAGGTATTGTGATATACACTGAGGAGGAGCTACAGTCTCATTAGGGTGAATATTAATAACGCTTTAAAGGTAGATATTGTGATATACACTGAGGAGGCGGAGCTACAGTCTCTCATTAGGGTGAATATTAACGCTCTAAATGTAGGTATTGTGATATACACTGAGGAGGCAGAGCTACAGTCTCTCATTAGGGTGAATATTAACGCTCTAAATGTAGGTATTGTGATATACACTGAGGAGGAGGAGCTACAGTCTCTCATTAGGGTGAATATTAATAACGCTCTAAATGTAGGTATTGTGATATACACTGAGGAGGAGCTACAGTCTCATTAGGGTGAATATTAATAACACTCTAAATGTAGGTATTGTGATATACACTGAGGAGGCGGAGCTACAGTCTCTCATTAGGGTGAATATTAATAACGCTCTAAATGTAGGTATTGTGATATACACTGAGGAGGCGGAGCTACAGTCTCTCATTAGGGTGAATATTAATAACACTCTAAATGTAGGTATTGTGATATACACTGAGGAGGAGGAGCTACAGTCTCTCATTAGGGTGAATATTAATAACACTTTAAATGTAGGTATTGTGATATACACTGAGGAGGAGGAGCTACAGTCTCTCATTAGGGTGAATATTAATAACACTTTAAATGTAGGTATTGTGATATACACTGAGATGGAGCTATAATTTCCAGCTCAGCAACAGGAGCTAAGAAAGAACACACTTGTGGGTGGAGCCTGGACAGATCAATTTGTAATGACCATCACGCTGCCTCACCAAGGAACAGTGGGGTTTGAAATGGAGATGACTTTTTTTTTCTCTCTCTCTGACTGGAAAGCAATTTTTATTATAGTGATGATCTGCCCACAATTGCCATTGATCTGTTTACGGGCCAATTTTCACGAATGGTCGAGCAAAAAAAAAAAAAAAAAAAAAAAGATAATCACAGCGGCGTCAGATTAACCGAAACAGAAAGCAGGAGCTTGAAATGATGGCCCGTACATACACTTACGCCGATGATTCTCAGCCTTTTCCTGCTCGAGCACACCTGATTTATCTCACCCGTCAATGGCCAGGTTTAGGAGGTCTGTTAGTCCAGGGAAATCAGCAGCGGACCTGCACTGGACTCCAGCCCCCCGTTGCTCACCCCCGCTCCCCATCTTCTCAAACTGCACTGGAGCTCAACGCGCTCGGAGGAGAAGGCTAAGTGCTAATGGCATTGGAAGAACGCTGGCTAGCATCCCCGTCTGTGCAGGTGTGTGTGTGTTTGTGGTGTAACGCTGGGCGTGGGAGTGGGATCCCTCGCCTCCTGAGGCCCGTCGCTTTGCGGCGGTGCAAAGCGTCTGAACAGCTGCAGCAGCTGCTACAAATTCATCTGCAGGAAGAAGCGCCTGAATCATTTACGAGCTCTAAATCATTCAGCATCTCCTCGTCTCCGTTACGGCCGTCCTGAGGCCAGACAGGATGGAGACGGTTCAGAGCTGCTGCCCGGAGTGTGTGTGGGGGGTGTATGGGGGTGTGTGTGTGTGGGTGGGTGACCGCTGGGGCAGTGGTTCACACCGCAAATCTGCAGATTTACACTTTTCATTACCACTAACACTCTGCACTCTGCTGCGCCCAGCGTGATTCCACACACACACACACACCGTACCCCACACACTCTCCACAAACACTCTTAAAATAATTGGTGTGTGATCACCACAAATCTCTCTCCGTCCTTAAACACACACACTTTTACTCTTTACGCTCATCTCTTCTCACTCTTTCTGCCTCTCACTTTCTTTTCTCACTCTTTCTGTCTCACTTCCTCTTTCTTTTACTCTTTTCTCACTCTTTCTGTCTCACTTCATTTTTCTTTTACTCTTTTCTCACTCTTTCTGTCTCACTTCCTCTTTCTTTTACTCTTTTCTCACTATTTCTGCCTCTCACTTTCTTTTCTCACTCTTTCTGTCTCACTTCCTCTTTCTTTTACTCTTTTCTCACTCTTTCTGTCTCACTTCCTCTCTTTCACTCTTTTCTCACTCAGTCTCACTTCCTCTCACTTTTACTCTTTTCTCACTCTTTCTGTCTCACTTCCTCTCACTTTTACTCTTTTCTCACTCTTTGAATCGCTTCCTCTTTCTTCCACTTTCATTCTTTTCTCACTCTTTAAATCGCTTCCTCTTTCTTCCACTTTCACTCTTTTCTCACTTTTTCTGCCTCTCACTCTTTCTTTTCTCACTCTTTGTCTCACTCCCTCTCTTTTACTCTTTTCACACTCTTTCTGTCTCACTTCCTCTCTCTTTTACTCTTTTCTCCCTCTTTGAATCGCTTCCTCTCTTTCTGCTTCTCACTCTTTCTGTCTCACTTCCTCTCACTTTCACTCTATTCTTACTCTCTCACTTCCTCTCACTTATACTCTTTTCTCACTTTTTCTATCTCACTTCCTTTCTCACTCTTTTCTCACTCTTTCTGTCTCGCTTCCTCTCTTTCCCTCTCTCTTTGCTCTTTCCTTTTTTTGTGCTCTCTCTCTCTCTCTCACTGTATACGAAGTGTTGAACTGTATGTGGGCGTGGCCTAAACCAGAAGCCTGTGTTTTGCCCTTAACTTGCCTTTTCAAACAGTGTTTATTTATTTATTTATTTATTTACACGGTATGGACAAAAGTATTGGGACACCTGCTCATTTATTGTTTCTTCTGAAATCAAGGGTATTAAAGAGTTTATCCTGCTTCTGTTGGAAGAAGACTTTCCACAAGATTCTGGAGGAGCACTGCTGTGCAGATTTGATTGCATTCAGCGACAAGAGCATTAGTGAGGTCAGGATGTTGGAGGATGATCCCCACCCCACCTCATCCCAAAGGTACTGAATGCATCACCATCCATCATTCCAGAGAGCACAGTTCTTCCACAGCTCAACGCTGGGGGGCGTTATACCCCTCTAGCCCACGCCTGCCATTAGGCAGCATGGTGCCAATAGGAGTCCTGTTCTTTTGGCAGTACTGTGTACACTGTCAGCAATGCCTGCAACTTTAAACTAGCTGAATGTATTCAGCAGAAGGGGTGTCCACAAACTTTTGTTTACTGGTTTCCCCAGCAGTAAGCTGCGACTACACTATCTAGAACCCTTATTATTCCCTAAGAGGGTAGACCGCCTTGTCCCTTTCGCTCTCTGCCTGTCGGCCTGTCAGTCTGAGCATGCTCAGTGGAGACGGCAGCAGGCCTGCTAATTGGCCCGTGAATGAGAGCCGCTCTGGCTTGGAGTCAGATAAAGAAGCCGTCATTTAGCCCAAGACAAAAAGCTGTAATCATTTTCCTGCTCAACAGAGCGCATCAAGAGTGTGTGTGTGTGTGTGTGTGTGCGTGTGCGTGTGTGTGTGTGTGTGTGAGCGACAGTGTAGAGAAGACGACACTGTTTATTTAATTGGTACACACTCATTATGCCACGGAGCCCAGAACGGATGTGAGAGCAGAAAGTGTTGGGGTTCGCACGACGGGTGTGTGGCACTGACCCGAGCACGGATGTGAGACTGGTGTGTGTGTGTGTGTGTGTGTGTGTGTGTGTGTGTGAGGAACAGCTGGGATGACTGTGATATGTGTCATACTCCCTACTGTGATTGAGGTGCTACAGAGGCAAAAGTGTGTGTGTGTGTGTGTGAGAGAGAGAGAGAGAGAGAGAGGTCTCAAACCTCAAGACGAGCTAAACTGTGCAAAACACAACAAAACTGGCCAAAAGTATACAGACAGCTCTTCTAACTGAGCAATAGAATGAGGCTCTCTAGTGCAGCTACACATGAACCTAAGGCTCAAGGGGTGCAAAGCCCCACCACAGGGCTGTGGAGCGGTGGAGCTTGCTTCTCTGGAGTGATAGAGATGGAGCTCCATCCAGTACCAGAGTGAGAGCACGAGAGAGGGAGATAAGTGTGTGTGTGCGAGAGAGAGAGAGAACAAATGAGAAGGAGGTGAGTGAGAAAGAGGAAGAGGAGAGCAAGAGAGAGGGAGTGCGAGAAAGAGAGAGAATGAGAAATGAGTGAGAGAATGAGAAAGGTGCTTAAGTAAGAGCGGGAATTAGAGAGATAGAGAGAAATAAGAGTGAGAGAGTGAGAATGATAAGTGTAAGAGAGAGAGAATGAGAAAAGTGAGAGAATAGATGAGAAGTGAGTGAGAGAGAAATAAGAGAGAGAAAATGAGAGGTAAGAGAGAGTGAGAATGATGAAGAAGAGTAAGAGAGAGAGAATGAGAAAAGAAAGCAAAAGAGAAATGTGTGAGTGAGAGAGAAAGAGTAAGCGAGAATGAGAGAAGGGTAAATGAAAGAATGGGAAATGGGTGAGAGAGAGAGAGTGAGAAAGGATTGAGAGAATATAAGAAAAGTGTGTGTGAGAGAGAATGAGAAATAAGAGAGAATACGAGAAAGGTGAGAGAGAGAATATGAAATGAGTGAGAGAGTATGAGAAGTAAGAAAGAGAGAAAGAGAAATGAGTGAGAGAGTATGAGAAAAGTGAGAGAGAGGGAATGAGAAATGAGTAAAGGAATATGAGAAAAGTGAGAGAGAGAATATGAAATGAGTGAGAGAGTATGAGAAGTAAGAAAGAGAGAAAGAGAAATGAGTGAGAGAGTATGAGAAAAATGAGAGAGAGGGAATGAGAAATGAGTGAAAGAATATGAGAAAAGTGAGAGAGAATGAGAAAGGATTGAGAGAATATAAGAAAAGTGTGAGAGAGAGAGAGAGATGAGAAATGAGTGAGAGTATGAGAAAAGTGAGCGAGAGAGAGTGAGAAATGAGAGTATGAGAAAAGTGAGGGAGAGGGAATGAGAAATGAGTGAGAGTATGAGAAAAGTGAGAGAGAATGAGAAATGAGTGAGAGTATGAGAAAAGTGAGCGAGAGAGAGTGAGAAATGAGAGTATGAGAAAAGTGAGAGAGAGGGAATGAGAAATGAGTGAGAATATGAGAAGTGAGAGAAGGAATGAGAAATGAGTGAGAGTATGAGAAAAGTGAGAGAGAATGAGAAATGAGTGAGTGAGAGAGAAAGAGTAAGCGAGAGAGGGAAAGGGTGTGGAAAGAGAGAGAATGAGAAATAGACAGAGAAATGAAATCAAGTGGAATGGAAAGAGAGAAAGAGCTCTGAGACAGAAGAAAGAGACAGACTCTTTAAGTGCTTTTCTAGTAAGCGCTATAAAGGCTTTCCACTCTTCCCCGTTAAAACCTCATCCACGCTTCATCCTTCTGTCCACGCCACGGTAACCGTTCCCTAGGCAACAGTGTCGGAGCGTCTCCGTGGCGATGGCCAGGTCCGAGGCTGCACTTACAAAGAGAGAGAGAGAGACAGAGAGAGAGTTCAGAAAATAGCCTCTGATTTCTGACGAGAAACCTTGAGAACGAAGAGCTTCAGGTCAGCGGGGTGGGGGTGGAAGGGAGGGAGGGAGGGTCTGGTTACGGAAGAGTGTGTGTGTGTGTGTGTGAGATTTGAGAGAGAGGACACCTGGCTCTGCTGTAATCAAATCACTCTCCATCTGTGACAGTGCAGCGGCCTGGACAGTCTCATACACACACACACACACACACACACACACACACAGTCAGTCTGTGGACAAAAGTATTGGGACACCTGCTCATTTATTAGCAGCCTTCTACTAGATTCTGGAGGAGCGTTGCTGTGAGGATTTGATTGCATTCAGCCACAAGAGCGTTTGTTAGTGAGGTCAGGATGTTTGATGGATGATCACCACCCCACCTCATCGTCTCCAAACTCCCTAACACAGCCCACGCCTGGCATTAGGCAGCATGGTGCCGATAGGCTCATGTATCTTTAGTCCTATTCTATTGGCAGTACTTCTCTACAGTGACTAGACAAGGTGTGTGTGTGTGTGTGTGTTTGTGCATTTGCACATCTGTGTCCGCAAACATTTGGACAGATAGTGTATGATTCATGTAATTTTAGATTTCAAAGTTAAGCTTCGTCAAAGCCGAAGAGATAGCATTATAAATAATAAAGTGGTGTGTGTGTGTGTGTGTGTGTGTGAGAGAGAGAGAGAGAGCATCTCGCTTCAAGGTGAGTGAAATGCAAACACAGCAGAAAAGATTATAGGAATGCCAAGAGTCTCCCTGACCATCCGAACACACACTCTCTCTCTCTCTCTCTCTCTCTCTCTCTCACACACACACACACACACACACACACACACACACACACACACAGACCTATGTGAAATGAACAGCACAGGAGATGTGGTGAGAGAGAGATACTGAGATGAGAGAGAGAGAGTGAAGAGTGAGATAAGAATCAGAGGAAGAAAGAGATAAGAGTAAATTAGAGAAAGAGCGAGAGAGCAGTGAGAAAGGGAGAGGGAGAGAGAGAGAGACCGAGAGTAATGCGAGTAAGCGAAGGAGAGAAAGGAGAATCCGCTAGACTGACAGATAGAGACAGAAGAGTTAGTGAGGCAAAGAGAGACAGATAGAGTCAGAGAGAGAAGGGAGAGATGTTTACTTTAAAAAGAATCAAAATCAAACAAAATTAATGACAAGGTCTCTAAATTCATTCGTACATACTTTAAGGTTCACACAATAGCTCCTGTCCACTGGTGGCACTGTTTCCCCAAAGACGCACAACCTGTAGTCGAAGAAGAATTGAGAAACCGATCAGTGACCTGGACTCTCTTTGGGAAATGGACTATCTTGGGGACCTGGGGACCTGGATCTGGATTCTGGGGATAGAGACCTAGTCTTAGAGACCTAGCCGCTCTTGGGGATCTGGACTCATTTGTGAATCTGGACCTGATTCAGAGACCTGGACTTTTTTGAGACGCTGTACTTGACTTATTTGACTTACTTGACAGGATCTGGAGTGGAGAAGTATCTACCTATACTTTCTTGGGGACTTGGACTTTCTCTGGAACCTGGATGTCTCTCAGGGAAATTGACTATTTTAGGCACCTAGACTTTCGTGGGGACTTGGACTTTCTCTGGAACCTGGATGTCTCTCAGGGATCTGGATCCCCCTCAGGACCTGGGTCTTTCCCAAGGAAACAGGCTGTCTTGGGGACCTAAACCTGTTCTAGGGACCTGGATTCTTTTGGAGATATAAACTGGCTTGTAGCCCTGGACTCTGTCAAGGGCAGGGACTGGCCCAGTGACCTGAACTCTCTCTGGGACCTGAAATCCCTTGGTGCCCTGGACTGTTTCTGGGCTCTCTTTTGGATCTGGAAAGTTCTGGGGATAGGCTTACATACTGTCTGGGCAGATGCAGCTAAATAAGCTCTCCTATTGGTTGGGACTTTTATATAATCTTTAAATGGGGGAACTTCGGGGCCTTCTAGAGTTTCAAACAATGTGTTTAATTTGTCATTAATTTGTCTTCACTAGAATAAATAAAGATGGACTATCTTGGGGACCTTGATTTTTTCCTGGGACCTGGATCTCACCCATGGAGACAGACTGTCTTGGGGACCTAAAATTGTCTTAGGAACCTAGATTCTCTTGGGGATCTGGATCTTTCTTGGGATCCTGGATTCTTACTGGGACCTAGATCTCGGCCAAGGAGAAAACTGTCTTGGGGACCTAGATCTTTATTGGGAGCCTGGATTCTTCCTGGTACCTGGATCTTTATTGGAAACCTGGATTCTTCCTGGGACCTGGATCTTTCATAGGGACCTAAATTCTCCCTGGGACCTGGACCGCCCACAGAGACAGACTGCCTTGGGGAGCCAAAATTGTCTTGGGTACCTGGATTCTTCCTGGGACCTGGATCTTTCTTGGGGACCTGGATCTCGTTCAACGAGACAGACTGTCTTGGGGACCTAGATTCTCTTGGGGATCTAGATCTTTCTTGGGATCCTGGATTCTTCCTGGGACCTGGATCTTTTTTGGGGACCTAGATTCTCCTTGAGACCTAAATCTCATCCAAGGAGACAGACTTAACAGAACCTAAAACTTTTATGGTTTTATGGACCTGGATTCTCTTGGGAATCTGGATCTTCCTGAGATATGGACTGGCTCCTAGCCCTGAACTCTCTTGAGGACCTGGATTCTTATGGTGTACTGGACGGTCTCTAATAAGAGTAATGGGGCACCACTAATGGACTGACTAAATCTGGCTACCTGACAAAACTGATGATGAACTGATGATGGGTGCCAAGTTCAGTGGGTGGTCTCTTTGGGTGGGGGGATTGGAGGCGAGGCGTCCTGACCTTATCAATTTGAGGTACCTTACAAGCTCAATATAGTCCTGCTCTTATGTCCGTGCTCCTCAAACAACAATCAACCCGCCCCACACACACACACACTGAGTAATATGCAGTAATAGTTTATAAAGCCTATGTTGCCTTGCAGGCCCCAGTCTGCATTAGTGCGCTCTCTCGCGCTCTCTCGCGCTCTTGCGCTCTCTCTCTCTCATAGCAGTACAGAGTATTTCCTCTAACACTTAATTAATATCTGAGGTTTAATCCTAAATGTGTGTGTGTGTATCTATTGAAACCAGCCTAGTCTGTCCAATTACATACTTGATAGCTGTTAGTTGATATTCATGTGATGCACATATACACACACACACACACACACACACACACACACTCACTCACTCTACCCAGAATCCCGCTTCGGCCATATGCATATTAAACAACGGCCTTAAAGTGCAGTGCCTGGCAGACAATGTGGTGTGGGTTTTTATTCATCACTAATCCCCCATTTCACCACGTCTCTCTCTCTCTCTCTCTCTCTCTACCACTGGTTTTCTTTTCAATTTCATTTGAAATCAGTGGGGAGTCCTCCGGGTCTACTAGGCCCAATGATTTCCAGAGTATATAAACATGAATGCAGTATAAGTTCATTAGAACGATGAACTTCTTAGAACTTCTTAATTAGAACGCTCCCAGATTTCAGCACTAGTCTTATTTCACTGTTAAGGGTGGCTGTGGCACTGAAAACAAAAGTCTAGCATAGATAAACCCAAGGGCCTACAGCCCTCACACTAGGCTGGTTACTCAAGCACAATATCTCAGGAAAATGGACTGCCTTGGGGACCTGGGCTTCCTCTGGGACCCGGACTTTCTTGGGGTAATGGACAGTTTTGGGCACTTGGACTGTCTTAGGGACCTGTACTCTTGGGGAAAAGGATAGTTTTGAGCAATTAGACTGTCTTAGGGACCTTGACTTTTTCTGGGACCTGGAATCTCTTGGGGTAATGGACGGTTTTGGGCACTGAGACTATCTTAGGGACCTTGACTTTTTCTGGGACCTGGACTCTCTTGGGGAAACAGGTAGTTTTGGTCAATTGGACTATCTTAGGGATTTGGACTTTCTCAGGGACCAGGACTTTCTTGGGGAAATGGACAGTTTTGGGCACGCAGACTGTCTTGGGGACCTGGACTCTCAGGGGGAAATGGACAGTTTTGAGCACTCAGACTGTCTAAGGGACCTGGACTCTGTTATGGAAATGGATAGGTTTGGGCACTTAGACTGTCTTGGGGACTATGACTTTCCCATTGGGGAAATGGATAGTTACACTGTCATAAGGACCTGGAATCTGTCTGGGGGATGGACTATCTTGGGGATTTGTACTTTCTTAAGGACCAGGGCACTTTCTGGGAAATGGACTGCTTTGGAGACGTGGATTGTCTTGGAGCCTTTGACTCTCTTTGGGATCGGAATCTCTAGGATAAGGACTGACTTAGTGACCTGAGCCCTCTCAAGGTTTGGATGCTCTTGGTGCCCTGGACTTTTTCTGGGACATGAACTATCTTGAGGAGCTGGACTTTCTTTCGGATCTGGAGCATGAGCTTGGACTGTCTTTGGGACCTGAACTCTCTTTGGGATTTGAATCTCTCTGGGCTGTGGACTGGCTCAGTGACCTGAGCCCTCTCGAGGCCTGGATTCTCTTGGTGCCCTGGACTGTTTCTGGGACATGAACTCTTGAGAACCTGGACTCCCTTTTGCATCTGGAGCTGGAGCTTTCATACATATTTTACAGTTTGCATTACATCTTCTGTCCACAAATTTAAATCCATTGAGGATCTAGACTTTTTTTGAGACCTGTAACCTGTACTAGACGTATTCCATTATTATGTGTCCCATTGGTTGGGACATCACCCAGTACATGTACAGACCTACCGATTAACTAAACAAACCACCGGTATAACTAGGAACTTGCAGAGGAATCAAGAAAATCATGTTCTAACTCCAGTGAAAACCTATCACTCAAGTCCTTGTGGAGGTTCTAGATACATCACTGGCTGGGAATGTGAGTGGTAATGTGAGTTGTTAGAGGTGGTAAACTCTGTGCCAGGACTCTTTTAAATCCTAATGCCTGATTTTCTTTCCTTTCACATGTTTTTTTTTTTGCTCTCTCTCTTGCAGGTAGTTCGCTGATGCTGGTGTGTTTAATTAACTCTGCCCGGCTGGGAGTGTGTGTGTGTGATCTGTCACCGGCCGACACCCGTCCGCCTCACTTAGCCTCCCAATGCAGACACGCCCACACACCATCTGAAGATCTGGGAGTGTGTATGTGTGTAAATGATTTAGCACTACCTCTGTTTCAGTATCCCTCACTGTGGCCCACTGCATTCACTTCCTCTCACACTCCTAGGGGGACCTGACTGGACAAATGTCCTTCAAGGCTTAAGCTAGTGAAAGGCAAGCTTTGTCCCTCTTAAATTCAATTTCCTCCTTACCTTAATAGTAGTTGATCAACTGGGACATGTTTGGTGTCTTCATGGAAGCCAGAACTGCACCATTTAGCATGGTTGGATGGATTAAAATAGGCAAAGATTGACCAAATCCAGGCTTTAAGAAGGCTGCTACCTCTGATTGTGGTGCTATGGGGTGTTGAAAGTGGACCACCCCTTTACAAGGGACAGTACCTTGATGGAAAAAGAAAAAGGGACCAGGATGAACACAGGGGTGGAGGACAGTGTCAGGAATTGGAAAATAGGCTGTAACCGGGACTGCAGTTAGAGGGTTCTGGAGTCAGTGCTGGAGTCACATGAGGAGCATGAGAATTTGTTTTTGGACATGGACACTCTCAGGAAAAAGGACTGTCTGTGAGAGGTCTTAGAGACCTGGGCTATTTTGGGGGTCTGGATCTGTCTTTGATTTTGCCAGGCTTGTAGCCCTGGGCATTATTGAGGAACTGAACTCCATCAGGGACAGGGGCTGGGCTCAGTGACCTGGACTTTCCTTAAGGTCCTGTGTTTTCTTGAGGACAATAAACTCTCTTGGGGACATGTTGTGGATCTGGAATATAGACTTTGACTCAAAGACCTTGACTCTCTTGGGGACCTGAATGCTCTCTTATATCTGGAGTTTTCAGGTATATGGACTAGCTCAGACACCTGACTCTTTTGGGGATCTGGACTCCCTTGAGGACCACGGTCTCTTTTGGGGACCTGTACTCTGTATAGCATCTGGATCTCTCTGAAATACAGACTGGCTCAAAAATCTGAACTGAGCATCTGGGCTCAGCTACGGATCTGGATCACTTTGGGATATGGACTGGCTCAGAGACCTGGACTTTTATGGTGATCTGGCCTCGGTTGAGAATCTGGATTACTCTGGAATATCAAAACTTGGACTTTCATGGGGACCCGAACTTTCTCCCGTATCTGGAGCTTTCTGGGATGCAGACTGGCTTAAACACATAGACTTAACTGGGGACCTGGACTAGATACTCTGAAAGATATGGATCTTTCTGAAATATGGGCTGGCTTAGAGACCTGGACTTTGTTGGGGACCTAGGCTGTGTTGAGGATCTAGATCTCTTTGGAACATGGACTGGCCCAGAGACCTGGACTACCATGAGGACCTGGACTCTGTTGAGGATCTAGATCTCTCTGGAATATGGATTGGCTAAGAGACCTGGACCTTTTTGCGGAACTGGGCTCTGTTGGGGATCTAGATCTCTCTGCAATATGGACTGGCCCAGAGACCTGGACTTTCTTGGGTACCTAGACTATCTGGAGGATCTGGATCTCACTGGAATATGGACAGACTTGAAGATCTGAACTTTCATAGGGACATTGAATCTCTGGAAGATCTGGATCTCTCTGAAATATGGACTGACTCTGAGACCTGGACTACCTTGAGGACATGGACTCTGTTGAGGATCTAGATCTCTCTGGAATATGGATTGGCTTAGAGACCTGGACTTTCTTGGGTATCTAGACTCTCTGGAGGATCTGGATCTCTCTGGAATATGGACTGATTCAGAGACCTGGACTACCTTGAGGACATGGACTCTGTTGAGGATCTGGATCTCACTGGAATATGGACAGACTCAAAAATCTGAACTTTTTTTGAGGACCTAAACTCTTTCGAGAAATTCTGGGAGTCTAAATCTGTCATGGGCAACGGCAGTGTGGGGCAGGGAGTGCAAAACAAGCAAGTGCAAAACTCCAAGACCCTGGGAAGGATAATGACTGGGCAGAGTTACAAGCTAATGCCCTCAGGAGAACAAGATAACAGGAGAGTGAAGCCAGGGTGGGAAACAGAAAAGCTGTGGACAGAGAAAGGGATAGAACCTGACTAGGGAAACTGAAAGGTAAGGAGAAAACTTTACACCAGGTTGCTAGGAGGAGTTTCTGCACTTTACACTTAATACAGACAGAAACACAGACAGACAGAATGGTAGAGAGAGAGAGAGAGAGAGAGAGAGGGCTATTACTAGACCTGTGTTTAGTGATGTCGTAAGTCTAATTACATTAGGTGGCTGTTGTTAATGAGGCTTGTTCTGTGCTCTCCGGCCAAGTCTCTAGAGGACTGAGTGGATGTGGATGGTGGAGCTTTTATAGAGACCTTTCTCTGGGAAATCTACTCTCAGACTTACATCAGCTAACAAGACACACACACACACACACACACACACTCACACACACACACTGCTGTGCTTCTCTTACTCTCAAAATAAACTGAAAAGTAAAGCAGAAAGAAGACACTTTGGAAAGAACAGGGTTCAGCAAACTGCAGAGAGAGAGAGAGAGAGAGAGAGAGAGGAACCAGACAGAGGAAAGAGACAGGGTGGAGGACATGGAGACAGATGTAGAAATAGAGAGTAAGAGTGAGGAAACAGAGAGAGAGAGAAAGAGACGTGGTAGAAAAATAGAGGAGCGGAAAGAACAAAGAGTCAGTAAAAAGAGCGAGAGAAGGTCAAGGTCTGTTGTTCTATGAGTGAGAGAGAGAGAGAGAGAGTAAAGGCAGAAAAAGTGAAAATAAGAAGAGACAAGAGGAAAAGAGAAAAGTGAGGAAAGGAAGAGAAAAGAGGAGAGATGAAGAAATGGGAGAAGAAAAGACGAGAAAAGGCAAGAAGAGATGAAAGGAGAGGAGAAGAGACGAGAAGAGGATGAGAAAAAAGAAGGTAAGAGGAGATGAATGGAGAAGGGTAAAGAAGAAAGAGGAAGAGAAGAGATGAAAGGAGAAGATAGGAGATAAAAGTAGAGGGGCAAATAGGGGAGAAGAAATGAGGTGAGAAGAGAGGAGATGAAATGAGAGAAAAAGAGACAGGAAGAAGGGAGGTGAGTGGAGATGAAAAGAGAAAAGATGAGAAGGAAAGAAGGAGATAAGATGAGATAAGAAGAGTTGAAAGGAGATGGAGGGAGAAGAGGTAGGAAGTAAAGAAAAGAAGACAGGAGAAGAGATGGAAGAAGAAAAAAGGAGAAGAGGAGATGAAAGGAGAAGAGATGGAAGAAGAAGAGAAGAGATGGAAGGAGAAAAAAGGAGAAGAGAAGAGATGAAAGGAGAAGAAAAGAAAAGAGATGAAAGGAGAAAAAGGGAGAAGAGAAGCGATGAAAGGAGAAAAAGGGAGAAGAGAAGAGATGGAAGGAGAAGAGAAGAGATGAAAGGAGAAGAGATGGAAGGAGAAGAGAAGAGATGAAAGGAGAAAAAAGGAGAAGAGAAGAGATGAAAGGAGAAAAAGGGAGAAGAGAAGCGATAAAATGAGAAAAAGGGAGAAGAGAAGAGATGGAAGGAGAAGAGAAGAGATGAAAGGAGAAGAGAAGAGATGAAAGGAGAAAAATGGAGAAGAGAAGAGATGGAAGGAGAAAAAAGGAGAAGAGAAGAGATGAAAGGAGAAAAAGGGAGAAGAGAAGCGATGAAAGGAATAAAAAGGGAGAAGAGAAGAGATGGAAGGAGAAGAGAAGAGATGAAAGGAGAAAAAGGGAGAAGAGAAGAGATGGAAGGAGAAGAGAAGCGATGAAAGGAGAAAAAGGGAGAAGAGAAGAGATGAAAGGAGAAGAGGTAAGAAGTAAAGAAAAGAAGACAGGAGATGAGAAGAAAAGAAAGGTGTAGGAGCCCAGTCTGTGACTGAGCCAGGTGCCACGCTGCCTCTGACCATTAGAGGAAAAAAGAGGGCGAGTCCTGTGAGATCAGGAGTAATCACTGTCTCTTAATTCCCTCCCTATTTAGACCGAGTGCTTCCGCCGTGTTCCCACACATGGTTCTTCACACCAGGTTTCTTCCACTTTGTTATTTTCCTGTTGTTTTGGTTGGACCGGTTTGTGCAGGTTGTTCCTGGTTACGGCTGTTGTTTTTACTTTGTTCTCGAGTAGCTCTGCAGTTGGCTTCACTTACCCTCATCAGCACCCGGTAGCTCACTCAGTTAACACTCCTCTCCCATACTGGGAGACGGTGGTGGTGTAAGTCACCTTATTAAAAGAAAATAATTGAAGAGGAGGATAGAAATGAAGTATAGGAGGCTGTGTGGGAAAAGTACATTCAGCAATTAAGCATTCGCAAGTTCTCACATCCTGTGTGCTGAAAAATAAAGACTAGAAAAGCCTCTAAAAAAACTCAATGGCATGAGTTTAACCTTTCACAGGTGTTTCATAGTGTGAGTGTTTCATAGGTGAGTGTCAGTGTTTCATAGGTGTTTCATGGGTGTTTTATAGGTGAGTGTCAGTGTTTCATAGGTGAGTGTTTCATAGGTGAGTGTTTCATAGGTGAGTGTTTCATAGGTGAGTGTTCCATAGGTGAGTGTTTCATAAGTGAGCGTGAGTGTTTTATAGGTGAGTGTTCCATAGGTGAGTGTTTCATAAGTGAGCGTGAGTTTCATAGGTGAGTGTTTCATAGGTGAGTGTTTCATAAGTAAGCGCGAGTGTTTCATAGTGAGTGTTTCATAAGTGAGTGTTTCATAGATGACTGTTTCATAGGTGAGTGTGAGTGTTTCAGAGGTAAGGGTGAGTGTTTAATCAGTGAGTGTCAGTGTTTTATAGGTGAGTGTCAGTGTTTCATATGTGTTTCATGGGTGTTTTATAGGTGAGTTTCTGTGTTTCATGAATATTTCATAGGTGTTTCGTGGGTGTTTTATAGATGAGTGTGTCATAGGTGAGTATTTCATAGGTGAGTGTCAGTGTTTCATATTTGACTGTGTTTTATAGGTGAGTGTGTCATAGGTGAGTGTCAGTGTTTTATAGGTGAGTGTCAGTGTTTCATATTTGACTGTGTTTTATAGGTGAGTGTTTTATAAGTGAGTGTCAGTGTTTTATAGGTGAGTGTCAGTGTTTCATATGTGTTTCATGGGTGTTTTATAGGTGAGTTTCTGTGTTTCATGAATATTTCATAGGTGTTTCGTGGGTGTTTTATAGATGAGTGTGTCATAGGTGAGTATTTCATAGGTGAGTGTCAGTGTTTCATATTTGACTGTGTGTTTTATAGGTGAGTGTTTAATAGGTGAGTGTCAGTGTTTTATAGGTGAGTGTCAGTGTTTCATATGTGTTTCATGGGTGTTTTATAGGTGAGTTTCTGTGTTTCATGAATATTTCATAGGTGTTTCGTGGGTGTTTTATAGATGAGTGTGTCAGGTGAGTATTTCATAGGTGAGTGTCAGTGTTTCATATTTGACTGTGTGTTTTATAGGTGAGTGTGTCATAGGTGAGTGTCAGTGTTTTATAGGTGAGTGTCTGTGTTTCATGAATATTTCATAGGTGTTTCATGGGTGTTTTATAGATGAGTGTGTCATAGGTGAGTATTTCATAGGTGAGTGTCAGTGTTTCATATTTGACTGTGTGTTTTATAGGTGAGTGTTTCATGGGTGAGTTTCATAGGTGAGTGTGAGTGTTTCATATGTGTTTCTTGGGTGAGTGTTTTATGGGTGAGTGTGATTTGTTTTATAGGTGTTTCATGGGTGAGTGTTTCATTGATGAGTGTTTAATGGGTGAGTGTTTCATTAATGAGTGTTTCATGGTTGTTTAATTGATGGGTGTTTAATGGGTGAGTGTTTTATAGGTGTTTAATGGGTGAGGGTTTGATAGGTCAATGTGAGTGTTTCATAGGTAAAGTTTCAAAGATGACCAAGTGTTTCATAGGTGAATGTTCTATAGATAAGCATGAGTTCAAGCATGTTTCATGGGTGTTTCATGGGTGAGCATGAGTGTTTCATAAGCAAGGGCAAGCATTTTATTGGTGTGTTTCACCTCCGATACTAAAAAGTTGAACTCTATAAATTCTCTGCCTCTTTAGAGTTGGTTTACCACAGTGTTCTAGCGGGCCTGTGTCGAGAGTTTGTTTTGCTGCAGGTGGGATTTCTGTGTTTTGTGTGTGTGTGTGTGTGTGTGTGTGTGTGTGTGTGTGTGTTTACTGATGCTGTTCGAGCTCCTCCACCACTGAGTTCATTAATGCCCGCTCACGGAGCGCAGACAGAACAGATAGACTCTTGCACCCTGCTGGACACACGGCCAACACTGCCCCAAGCTAATGCTGACAAAGATGACTGACAATGAGGCAAACATTACACTGAGGTGAGAGAGAGAGAAAGAAAGAGAGATAGACTTCTTTTTGGAATGTTTAAGGGGTTACAATCAGTAGTTTCTGAGTATTTTGGAACATGTGTGTGTTTTGAAAAACTGCACAAAATATATATGACTCATACTGGACTCATATTTAATAATAAATGTACTACGTAAAACACACCTATGTTTCATATAAGAAATTGTACTGAGCCCAGACTGAAACTTAACACACATCCGGCCCAAATTCTGACCGGAATCTAATTTGAAACCCAGCCCAGAACCTGTCAATCAACCAAAACTTTTCTTAAGAATCCATCCCGAAAAACAGCTTGAACCCAGCCCAAAAACCTTTCCCAAACCCGAATCTGTCCAAAACATTGTCCAGAACCCAGACCAAACCTAGAACAAAATCCACCCTGAACCCAGCCTGTAACTCAACCCTAATCTGTCCTGAAACCTGTCCCAAAAGCCCAGCTCAAACCTGTTTCAAAACGCCGCCCAAAAGCAGCTTGAAACTCTGTCCCAAAACTTTTTCTCAGAACCTACAACAAATCTGCATCAAACTACAGCCCACAAAAACAGCCCAAAACCATCAAAAAACCTGTCCCAAACCTAGCCCAAAATAGAACCCCAATCTGTCCAAAACCTGACCTGAGCCAAGCCTAAACCTAGACCAAAACCCAGCATGTAACTTAGCCCAAATCTGGCCTGAAACCTGGCCCAAACCCAGCCTACACATCTTAACCCATAACCCGGCGTGAACTTTGACCAGATCGGTCCTGAAACCCAGCCCAAAACTCTTCTCGAACCTGGTTAAAAGCTGTCCGGAAACCTAACCCACATCCGGTCCACAACCTCGGACCACAACCTTTCTTGACCCCAGCTTAAACCTTGTCTGAAATCCACCCCAGAACCCAGTTAGCAGACCTCTAATGGTGTGTTCCCGGTCATAGAACGCCAAGCGTGTGGTCTGTGCAGATTATGCTAAGTTAAGCAGTTCGAGGAGCAGATCATTATCATACATTACGTAGAGCTCTATGCTGTTCCAAGGACGTTCAGAGGTGATTACAAAGAGGGCCACTTGATGGCTCTGCGTGTCATCATCCTCAGTCTATTCACAGCCACTAATCACAGATCTGCGAGAAGAGAATTTCTGTTTGTCCGTCTGAAAGCTAAGATTAACGAGGTGAGCCATGTGCTCAGCTGCTGAAGTGCACAAGGCATCAAGCCACTCCACTGGTTGGCAGAGGCATAAGGGAAGCGCTGATGAAAATGGCCAAGAAAATACCCTGAAGACCATGGTTACCACTGGGTTACTCTGGAAATTCCTTTTCCTGTAGCTCCACCTTGCTGGTGTACAGTTAGAGACTGAGACTGGATGTTGTATGTGAGGTTCATAGCCAGAGGAAAGAACATCATTAGAGAGAGAGAGAGAGTGAAAACAGTGGGCCCCAGGGTAGCGGTGACTGGGCAGTTTCCCACTATGGTCTGTCTTTCTCTCCTGTCTCTTCATCCTCTTGGCCGAGAGGTTCTGGACAAAAGCTGTCAGTCAGCAACAGCAAATAAAAGCTGTCCTTCAAACTGTCTCAAAACCTTTTCCCAGAACCCATTGTGATCTTGCAACAAAACCTATCCCAAAACATAACCCATAATCTGGCCCAAAACCCATCCCAAAACCCATCTCAAACCTGGACCAAACCCATGCAAAAAACATAACCCAAATCTGGCCCACAACCTTTCCTCACCCAAGCTTAAACTTGGCCTAAAACCCATCCCAAAACCCATCTCAAACCTGGACCAAACCCATTCCAAAACATAATCCAAATCTGGCCCACAACCTTTCCTGACCCTAGCTTAAACTTTTCCTGAAACCCAGCCCAAAACCCATCTTGAACCTGGTCCAAACCCACCCCAGAAAAATAATAAACCAAATCTGGCCCACAACCTTGGACCACAACCTTTCCTGACCCCAGCTTAAACTTGGCCTGAAACCCAGCCCAAAACCCGTCTCAAACCTGGACCAAACCCATTCCAAAACATAACCCAAATCTGGCCCACAAACTTTGCTAACCCCAGCATAAACCTGGCCTGAAACCCAGCCCAAAACTCGTCTCGAACCTGGACCGAACCTGGACCAAAGCATAACCCAAATCCGGCCCACAACCATGGCCCACAACCTTTCCTGACCGTAGCTTAAACTTTGCCTGAAACCCAGCCCAAAACCCATCTCGAACCTGATCCAAACCCATCCCAAAACATAACCCAAAACCCAGCCCACAACCTTTCCTGACCCCAGCTTAAACTTGGCCTGAAATCCATCCCAAAAACTATGTAGCACACAGCAGATAAGACCTGGGTAAAAAAAATCACACACTTAATCTTCTTAGTCTGGGAATATTTAAGTGATTTAAATTAATGAAAGGAACACCTCTCCAACTGACATGCGTGGGGCTAGATGGACCATGCTTTGGGATTGTGTTGCAGCCAGTGGCACAAGAGGAATGGGTTCAATGAAATCTGAGCATGGAGGCTACACAGGCTATACAGGTTCCATATGACATTCAAGCCGGCATCCCAGCTCGATTGGCGATAAATCTGGGACTGGGCAAGCCAAGGATAGTGTTGCAATCTCATCACAAGTGGCTGTAGGATGTCCAGCACATATCGCTGAGCTGGTAAAGTGTCCGTCGTATCACTACGTAGCGACTGTCGTATGCGTTGGCCTCCCAGGACCCTAACGTCCCAAAGCGAACCTGGATTGATCGCTATAGCTACATAATGATGCAAGTGGTGTAACCTTTGTCCCTCTAGTTACAGGTAAATGAAGCTGTAATTCTCGCTCCTGCCACCAATGGCAGTAATGAGCTCACAGAGGCTGGGTAAGAGAGTATAGGGTAAGAACACAGTCTTCCAGCTCATTGTAAGTCCTCTTTCTCAGAGAATCCATCTCCTCAACACCCAGTGCTGCAGACTGGTGACCCTGGGTCTTACAGATCGGTCAGGCTGATCTGGACTTTAGGGACAAATTTACCCCAGATACGAATCCGATCCCTCAAGACGCATTATTTGAGCCATGGCTTGTTGTACTGGGAGGAGCTTTGGCTGTCGATGCATTCACACTGCTGTAACGTGTCTCAAGTGTGTCTCAGACCACCTCCTGAAGTGGTTTGCTTGATCAGATTTGTACTTGGTTGAAATGTGTCTTGGGTGCTCAGTGCTGGGGGGCTTTGTACCCCTCTGGCCCATGCCTGGCGTTAGGCTTGGTGCCAATAGGTTCATGTTTCTCTGCTCTGGAGAGTCCTATTCTGTTAGCAATGGGAGCACCTTAACCATCCAGAAACTATTGTGACTTGTCTGGTAATTGTTTGCTATTGCATATCTTGTGGAGTCCCACAGGGTTCTGTGCTGGGGCCTATGATGTTAATTACGACTGACGTTAATCACCCTCAGTAATGTAGTTAGAAGTGAAGGAACTGATGTTGTGGGCTTACGTACAGGGTCTAAAGGCCTAGCGCAGCCGAATGCCTTCATTAGAAGGGGTGTCCACAAACATTTGGACACATAGCGGGTTAGTAATGATAATTTATCTCTTTCTCTATCGCGGTCTGTCTTTCTCTCGTTGAAACAGGATCAGGGTATGTGGCTGCACTACAGCTGATAAAAAAAAGAAAGACCCTCGCTGTCCCAGCGGCATCATGATGTCATTACGTTTTTCAGAGGTCGTGCTCAGGTCGTGAGAAGAGACTGCTTTCATTGACCGGGCCACACTTCAACACCAGGGCGGCCCATTATAGAGCCATTGACCTGCGACCCCATCCTCTTCTACACAGCAGTGGCCCACAATCGCATGCGCATTTGCTTGTGTGTGTGTGTGTGTGTGTTTACCCATTGGGGAGCGAAAAGTAATTTACTGCCTTATGGCGTAAGCTCTCTTTTCCTGGCTTTTTTTATTTTTAATTAACCGTAGTGTGTGCGGAGCGTTCTATAATTAAGTCGATTAATCAAGTCCAGTGCAGTGATAAAGGCATTGTTCATAAACACACACACACACACACACACACACACTGCGTAGAAATGCCGGCCATCCCCGCAGAGAAACCTAAGCTGATCTGGAGAGCTGACGGATGGGGAAATTCATCAACCAGCATGACTATCATGATCACCCTGGTCAACCAGCACGACCAAGGTGGTTAACCTGTATAACATTGTGATCAAGAACAAGGTGGTTGACCATCATGACCTTTGTGACCTTGCTGGTCGACCAGCATGACCACACTGGTTGACCAATACAACCAAGCTTGTTGACCAGGATAACTAACAAGACCATCATGACCACACTGCACACTGGTCAAAAAACATGACCTTGCTGGTCGACAAGCATGACTAAGCTGGTTGACCAGCAACCATAGCATGGTCATGCAGGTCGACCATCAAGACCTTGCTTGTTGACCAAAGCAACCAAGGTTGTCGACCATAATTATCTTGCTGATCAACCAACATAGTCAAGCTGGTTGGCCAGCATAACTAGCAGGACCATGCTGGTCAACCATCAGTACCATACTGGTCGGTTGTTACCCATCATGACCTTGATGGTCGACCAGCATAACTGGCATGGCCATACTGGTCAGTTGTTACCCGTTATGACCTTGCTGGTCAACCAACATGTTCAAGCTAGTTGACCATCATGACCTTACTGATCGACCACAATGGCCAAGCTGGTTGAGTAGCATGACCATCATGACCATACCAGTCCAGCAGTGTGACCAGTTTGACCAAACCAGTCAATCAATATGACCTTCTTGATAACCAGCTTGGTAAAGTTGGACATGCTGACAGACCCGCTAGTCTATTAAACTCAAATTATGAAATTTCGATGACGCAAATGTTGAGGAAGCAAATGGGCATCTGTGCTAGGCTAAAAGCTAGCTGACACTAACTTTTGCCCTCTCTTCTCTTCAGCGTCCGCAACCCTCAAAAACAAACTAGACTACCTCATCTGAACCAAACTGGAGCTAAACTCCCCTCAGAAGGGAAAGCACTGGCTTAATTGTTTGTCTGAGGAAGCGAATGGGAGCAAGGCAAGAAGCTAACCGGATACGATCTCTTCAGCTTGCTAACAGCACTGAGAGGGCACAGCCGGAGGACAGCACCACTATCCGGTAAGACAGTGTTTTTGCTATGCTATGATAATAATGATAATACGTCTTCTAATTGAGACACATTTGAGACGCCTGTAGTTGCTTAATACCCACAGTTATATCAGAATATTATGACCGCCTGCCTACTAGTGGGAATATCCACCCTTGGCTCAGGTGACATTAGCAAGATATTGTGGCATGGACTGTATTAGGGTGATGGAAGTTGTTCATTATAGAGGTTAGCTGCTCCACAGTGGTGCATTGATTGCCTTTACTGGAGGTTTGATACCCAAGCTGATAGCTTAGCAGTTAGAGCACCGGGCTACTGATGACAGAGTTGTGGGTTCGATACCCGGGCTGATAAACCTCTTCTTACCTATATACACTAACTACACTAACTTCTATACCAACCAGGGGGCAGGCGTAGCTCATCGGTTACAGCACCGGGCTACTGATGACAGGGTTGTGGGTTCGATACCCGGGCTGATATACCTCTTTTTACCTATATACACTAACTTTATTACCAACCAGGGGGCAGTGGTAGCTCAGCAGTTAGAGCACTGATGAGTGGGTTTTGGGTTTGATACCCGGACTGATATACCTCTTCTTACCTATATACACTAACTACACTAACTTTGTTACCAACCAGGGGGTAGGGGTAGCTCATCGGTTACAGCACCGGGCTACTGATGACAGGATTGTGTGTTCGATACCCGGACTGATATACCTCTTCTTACCTATATACACTAACTACACTAACTTCATTACCAACCAGGGGGCAGTGGTAGCTCATCGGTTACAGCACCGGGCTACTAATGTTGTGGGTTCGATACCTGGGCTGATAAACCTCTTCTTACCTATATACACTAACGTCACTTGTCATTATATGTTAACTTAATTACCGACCGTGGGTTCGATACTCCCCAGGCGTCGCAGCAATGTCTGGACGCCAAATTCCATCGGTGTCCAACACTAATGGTGAACATGGCCATCTTTTCTTGTCTTGTCAGTTGCAGATCTGGTCGACTTATTCTTGATTATGAGTCTGCAGTACGGACGTGCAAGGCGTGATTTCGGTGTATGTATTTGTGTGTGTGTGTGTATATGTGTGTGTATATATGTGTGTGTGTGTGTGTGTGTTTGCCTATCACCTTGTCGTGTCTCACCCCATACAGGCTTAATTGCAGGGTTAATGTGCGAGCGCAGTGGGCTGCGGCGGAGGCGTAATCTATAACTAACATGTGCGCTGTCAGTTGCGGCCTCATTAGGTTTGTATTAGTGCCTCTCTGAAGAGCCTCCGACGCCTGATAGACCTGCCAGTAAACCATTAGAGCTTCGCCGCGTTACTGTAGCAAACAGGAGAGAGCATCTGCTGCGGACTAGCACACAAACACACATACACATAACCAAATATATGGGCATAGATAAGCTGGGCTTTTGTGTGGTACCCTGTACTTGTACATCCATGTGCACAAATGTGTGAGAATGTAAGGGTGTGTGTGTGTTTTCTTAGCTCTGAAAGCAGGAACACTATAGGGAACAGAGGGATCCCATGCTGTAGGAGATGTAGGCTACCTTGCCCAGGGAACAGTTGGGGGAATCGGCGCCTTGCCTTGCTTCAAGGGCACATCCGTTGCGTCCAAGACCACTTCTCAAACTTTTAAAAAGGAAAGGAACTAAACTAGATTTTTTAAAAGTAAGGGGACAACATTTAGATTTTAATAAGTGAGGGGACAAGAATGGACTGAAATGAGAAATTGGACAAAATTGGCTTTGAAAAAAATGTGGGGACAAAATCTAGATTTACAAATCTAAGGAGAACAAAGCTGAATGTCAGGAGACCGAAAATGGATTTTAAAAAAAGAAAGTGGACAATTTTGGACTGTTACAGCTAAGAGGACAAAACCAAAACTTAAAATGAGGGGACAGAATAGGCTTTGAAAAGTGATGGGACAGAACAGATTGTTTAAATTAAAAAAAATTAAAAAAAGATGTGAGAGGACAGAAACGCATTTTGAAAATGGAGGGGACAAACCTGAATTTTAATAAGTGAGGGGACAAAAACTGCATGGACAGATCTGGACATTATTAAACAAAACTTGTGAGCGCAAAAGTGAACGTTCTTGGCCCACTCTATTGGCAATACCTGGAGGACGGCTAACACAGACTGTGCATCAGCAGATGATCTACCCTCTCTAACCGTACACCAGCAAGGTGGAGGGTTGCTACATGTGAAGGGTTTCTGATAAAGTGGCCGGGCTGTGCTTACATAAATACGTAAATGCAATTTGCTCAGGGACACTTCCGTCCCGTCCTGTCGCAAGATCACTTTTCTAACCATCAGACAATGGTTTGCTCTTCTTCTGATCTTCTTTTGATCTTTTCAAAGACAAGGGACAGTGTTGGTGGTCTAGCAGGTCTTGCAGGGGGGGTTGCTATGGGTCATATCCAGTTTTGGACACTTCGTCTTCTGTCTAATCTCCTCAGAGACTCTGGATCTCTGGATGTTCCAGTCTGTTGAGTCTGAAAGTGAAGGAGGCCTTGGAGGTGGTCTCTGGCTTTCGCACAGTACTGGACACGCATGTGCACATATATATATGTGTGTGTGTGTGTGTGTGTGTGTGTTTGTTTAGCTCTGAAAGCGGATCTGTGTTATTAAAAGTGTCACACAGCCAGTTTCCGATGCCAGGCTAATATTTATTGTTGTTTTCCAGCGAGGGAAGCGCTGCTCGCGGATTTAGCTGCCAAAGTTTTGTTTATTTCTCATCTTGGCAGAGAGGAGAGATTATGCTTGTTTGTTTGTTTGTTTCGTAAAAGCAAACATTAATTCGATTGCAGCGAGCTCTGCGCCAAAAGCTGAATCCTGATGTTTGTGTGTGTGTGTGTGTGTGTGTGTGTGTGTGTGTGTGTGTGTGTGTGTGTGTGTGCGTGCGTGCGTGTGTGTGTTTGGTATTGACTGAATAAAAGCAATTGTGAATGACACTCGATCGCTCCTCTCAGTTCAGCGAGTCGTTCTGACCTTTACATGGTCTTTTGGTCGCTGTGATCTTGTTGTTGTTTTCATGCATGAGGTCACGCAGGGACTTTAGGGATCGCGATGAAGAAGAGCTCCTGGTTGGAGGACAGGGCTTCAGGTTTCAGGTCACTAACACCACATTTTGGAGTTGGAGACCGCCGTCTATGTGATGTCCGTTGGGATTTGGCAGTCATGGGTGGACAAGTTCAAAAAGCGAGGGGACAAGTATATTTAAAAAAAAAAAAAAGGGGATTTGTAAAGATTTGTAAAGTGAGGGGACAAAAATGAGCTTTGATAAATGTCAGGGACAAAATGTTAATATTTAAAAACGAAAGGGACAAAATGCAGTTTGAAAAGCCAAGGGGATAATGATTGTATTCTGAAGACTGAGGGGACAAAAAGGAAGAATGAAAAGTAAGGGGACAAAATGGGCTTTGAAAAACAAGAGGACAAAATCTAGATTTAAAAATCTAAAGATACAAGGCTGTATTTCAAAAAGTGAGGAGACAACAGTGAGCTTTGACAAGTGAGGGGACAAAATCTACCTTTTAAAACCTAAAAAAATGAACTTGAATGAATGAATGAGTGGGAAATAATGAGCTTAGAAAAAATGAGGGGTCAAAATCTAGATTTAAAAATCTAAGGGAACAAAGCTGAATTGTGAAATGTGAGGGGACCAAAAATAGATTCTGAAAACTAATTGAACAATCTTGGACTGTTAAAGCTAAGGGGACAAAACTAAACTAAGCAAATTGAGGGGTCAGATATGGGCTTTGAAAAGTGAGGGGACAAAGTCAGAAATTTAAAAACTAAAGAACCAAAACTGGATTTTTTTTTTAAGTGAGTGGGCAAAGTAAGGGGACAAAAAATAAGTGTGAGGGGGACATAATAAGAGTGAGGGGACAACATTTAGATTTAAAAGTGAGGGGACAGAAATGAACTGAAATGAAAAATTGGAGAGGTCAAAATCTAGATTTATAAATCTAAGGGGAACAAAGCTGAATTGTGAAAAGTGGACAGTCTTAGACTGTGGGGACTGAAGAGGACCAAACCAAACCCTAAAATGAGGGGACAGAATAGGCTTTAAAACAAATTGTTTAAAAAAAAATGATGAGGGGACAGAAATGCATTTTGAAAATGGAGGGGACAAACCTGAATTTTAATAAGTGAGGGGACAAAAACTTCATGGACAAATCTGGACATTTTAAAAACGGAGTGAAAAAGTGAGCGTTCTTGGTGCACTCTATTGGTAAGAGCTGTCAATCATCCAAAAATATCCCCCCAAGAGCGCCTCGGTGGTCAGAACCCCACCAGTGATGAAGGTCTGGAGGACGGCTAACACAGGCTGTGCATCAGGAGATGATCTATACTCTCTAACCGTACACCAGCAAGGTGGAGCCACATGTGAAGGGTTTCTGATAAAGTGGCCGGGCTGTGCTTATAGAAATACATAACTGCATTCTGCTCTGAGAGTTTATCTAAACCATATGAGTTCAAGCCATGAACTTTTCATAAGCATGCACAGGGCAGCGAGTCAGAGAATGTGGGGCTTTTTCCGAGTGCCGGCATTTTTTATTTAGCTGCTGGTGAGGAAAGCAGGGCTGCGTCCACTGTTGGAGCTTCTATCTTTGATCAAAGAGGCGGAAAAAAGGTCTGAGTGAAGCCGAGGCTGATGAAAGCAGTGGGGATGATGATGGAGAAGCTCAGGCTAGCGGCATGGGTGTGACTTCAGTGCAATTTGAACCTGTAAACTTAGAAAATGAAGGTTTTGGACTCGGGCGTATGATGATAGGAAGTCTTTAAATTGATCTAGAACCTTTCTGTTATAAGGAGGTTCCTCACACTCATTTTTGCACATCTCATATATGGTGTAATTAATATTTGATCAATATAATGAGCAAACAGACTTATATAGGTGTGTATACAGTCATCCATTGAAAGTTCCACATAGGTGGCACCCTTTTCTCCTCCAGGCTAGCTGTCCCAGTGCTGGTAGCGTCGGACGACTGGGAGAAAAAGCTGCCGTTAGGCCGAGGGGCTAATATCAGAGTGGACCAGCTTGGCAGGTTGGGTCACCACGGTCACCACAGTGGTATATTGGTGTCCCGTAAACCAGAAACGTTGCAGGTCATCAAAGGAGTGACACTTTTTTCATTTATTTTTGAATATAAATATTTCTACAGTCTTCCTTTGGAAGTTCCTTGGAGGTTCTTCGGAGAACCAACACTTTTTAAGAGTATACATTGAGAATGGTGGTGAGTTTCAGGACCGGGACAGTGGACAGACCATTGGGTGGCCAAGGCAAGGGTGTCCAATGTCTTACATCTGTCCAATGTCTTGCATCTAACATCGGTATGTTACCATGACAGGTTGTTGACCTGCAAGCGTGAAAATTAGTGGTGACCGAAGGAAAGACAGTGGTTATATTTATGTATTTGTTTATGTATTTATTTCGAAATATAAATGCTTATACAGTCGTCCATTGGGAGATCGTTGGAGGTTCTTTGGAGAACCAGCAGTAGTTTATCTATGGCATTTCTCTTTAGGCACCTATTTTTAAGAGTATGCATTGGGAATGGCTGGCCATTGGGTTTCTACAAGGCAATTGCAGGGTGTCCAGTGTCTTACATCTAAAAAAAAAGAAAAAAAAAAGAATGGTGCAATGCTAGCTTCTCCACCAGGCTAGCTTTCCCAGTGCTGGTAGAGGCGGATGGTGTGGGGGAGGTCACCACAACGATGTGTTACCATGACAGGTTGGTGTCCCATAAACAAAAAAAAATGCTTGCGATCGAGGGAGAGACAGTGGTCACTTTTATTCATTTATTTATTTCTTTACAAATCTGATCTATACAGTCATCCATTGGAACCAACAGTAGTTCATCTACGGCACCTACCAGACCAGGGTGCTGCTGTTTGACTGTGAGGCTGTCATTGAAGTAGATTGGACTGGGTTGCACCAGCTTTTTTTTCATGGACCAGATTTTTTTGTTTTCCTCCCAAATTTTGGATAGCCAATTACTGTCCAGCAATGGCACACATACCTCCGGCGTCACATTGGCAAATGTCATCGGGCAACCAATGCATTAGACGTATGGATGGTTGGACGATTGGACGTATGGATGGTTGGACGATTGGACGGATGGATGGTTGGACAATTGGACGGATGGATGGTTGGACGATTGGATGGATGGATGGTTGGATGGATTGTTGGACGATTGGACAGATGGAGGGATGGTTGGATGGATGGATGAATGGATTGTTGGACGATTGGACGGATGGATGGTTGGATGGATGGTAGGATGGTTGGAAATTTAGCAGCCAGTAGCAATTGCACAATATGTGGGACAGTGGATAACAGGGTTGTGGGTTCGATTCCCGGGCTTGGCAAGCTGCCACTGTTGGGCCCTTGAGCAAGGCCCAACTGGAGTTGGCTGCCCACCGCTCTGGGTGTGTGTGTGTACTCACTGCCCCTAGCTCACTAGTGAGTGTGTGTTCACTACCACAGATGGGTTAAATGCGGAGGACCCATTTCGCTGTACAGTGCACACTGTACAATGACAAATATGTGCACCTTTACCTTTACCTTTATACAGCACAGTAATACCATACAATAATTACAAAAATATGCATCTGAAACCAACCGGAGATGAAAGGCAGTGCAGTTATAAAGAATAAGGACTAAAGCAGGTGACAATACTGAATAAAATATGTGCATAATGAATAATATGGTAATAAAGTAACGTGTCGGTAGTGTCCCGGAGTGCAGATGTACAGGATGTACAGTAAAGTGTAAAAGTGCAAATAATTAAATCTGTGATTAAACAGAAGATATTCAGTCCCCATCCTTCCTCTTCCCTCTTTCGGCCCCACTGGGGTGAACTGAAGGGCCTGATGGTTCTCCTGTCACTGAGACAGCAACCTGCTGCTAAACTTGCTCCTTTGATCCATATTGATGGTGTGCAGTGGCTGACCATTATCATCCATGATGGAGATCCACACCAACCACTGCCCCAGCTGCATCCCGTCTCTCCTGTGATGTGGGGGAAGGAAATAGAGCCGTCAACCCACCCGAGAGAGCAAGGCCGGTTGTGCACTCTCAGGCTCCAGCTGCTGATGGCCGGCAGCATGACACATGATTTGAACCTTGATCATTTTCATTTTATTACCATTTTATTTATTTTTTTAAATATAATTTTAGAGCAGTTGGAAGTGTATTGGAGCTGGATTCCAAGTAAGTGGGCTTACACCCCCCAGGTTCTGCCCCCCAGTCCCCCCAGTACATCTTGGTTCGTAGAATGTTCAATGTTTTCGTACAGTTAGACCCTGTCTCTCTCTCCCTCCCTCTCTTTCTTTCTATGGTACAGGAAAGGTTTTTCCTCATTTTCTGTTTGAATGGAGTAGCAATGTAATTTCCTGCCCTTCTTATTCACAAACACACATGTTTGTTTGTGTGTGTGTGTGTTTGTGTGTGTGTGTGTTTCATCCCCTTTACTGTACTGCTGTATAGAGCAATATCTCAGCTGAACAGCCAGGATGAACGAGCTGTAAAAACTGTACATTAAAATTCGAAATAAGCTCTTTTAGCACCGGGGCTACTTCACACGAGCAGGGGTTCAGCACACACTGCATCACACCGGCGGTGCTGTAGGTTATGATTCTTGGTTGTATATGTTTCCCCTGCTCCTCTAAGACTTTTCAGTGTAGAACAAATCCCAGTGATGTTGCAACACCTGCGCAAAGCAGCCTCACATCACATTCCTGCTGTTTACTCACAGCAAGGCTGGCTTGAAATGAGAAATCCATCTTGGAATGTAATGTAATGGGGAGAGGGAGAAAGAGAGAGAGAGAGAGGGAGCATTAACTATTTAATAAAAAGTGACTCATGACTGTTTTGGGTTACATACAACCTCCCAAAGTCCCATTAAAGTAACTGTCTGTTTGGCTGCTAAATCAACCAGTTATTCAAATCGTATAGACAACTGGGTTCAGTTTTACTAGCCACGCCCAGACTGGTCACTGCCAGACCTGTAAGAATCCAAAGGCAGGAGCCTGTGGCGTGGTCTACGAGTCTGCGCGTCAACGAGGAGTCTACGCCATAGTCAACAAGTCTGGGAGTCACCGTAGGGTCTGCAATGTAGTCTACAAGTCAGAGTAGAGTAGAGTCTACTGCGTATTCTGTGAGTCAATTTAGAGTCTATAGCGTAGTCTACGAGTCTGCGGGCCAATGAAGAGTCTGCGTCATAGTTGATGAGCCTGGGAGTCAGCACAGAGTCTACGGCATAGTCAACAAGTCTGGGAGTCAACGTAGGGTCTGCAATGTACTGTACAAGTCAAATTAGAGTAGAGTTTACTGCGTAGTCTGTGAGTCAATATAGAGTCTATGGCGTAGTCTGTGACAGTCTACGAGTGCATGTAGAGTCTACTGTAGTCAACGAGTCAACGTAGAGTCTATGGTGTAGTCTACAAGTATTGGAATTAATGAATTAATGAGTCTACTGCGTAGTCTGATTCTGCGAGTCAACAAAGAGTCGAGGTCATGGTCAACGAGTCAACACAGAGTCTACGGCATAGTCAATGAGTCTGCGAGTCAGCGTAGAATCTTAGACTGAGTCTACAAGTCCATGTAGCATCAACGTAGAGTCTACTGTAGTCAAACAGAGTCTATGGCGTAGTCTGCGAGCATGGGAATCAATGTAGAGTCTGTGATGTAGTCCACGAGTCAATGTAGAGTCTACTGTGTAGTCTGAGTTTACGAGTCAACATGGAATCCACGTCGTGGTCAACGAGTCAACACAGAGAGTCTATGTGTAGTCAACAAGTCTGGGAGTCAATGTAGGGTCTGCAATGTAGTCTACAAGTCAGTGTAGAGCCTAATGCGTAGTGGATGAGTCAATGTAATGTCTACTACGCCGTCTGAGTCAACGTAGAGTCTATGGCATAGTCTATGATTCTGCAAGTCAAGATGGACAACACAGTCAACACAGTCTAATCCATAGTCTGTGAGTCAATGTAGAGTCTACTGCATAGTCCGTGTGTCAACGTAGAGTCTATGACGGAGTCTATAAGTCCATGTAGAGTCAAAGGAGAGTATGACTCTGCAAGTATTGGAATCAACATAGAGTCTGCAGTGTAGTCTACGAGTCAATGTAGAGTCCACTACATAGTCCGTGAGTCAACGTGAAGTCTACGAGGCAATTTAGAGTCTATGGCATAGTCTATGTTTCTGCGAGTCAACACCGAGTCTATGCCATAGTCTACAAGGTCGTAAATAAACTGTGAATCTGTGAGTCTACAGTGCAGTCTACACGGCTATACCAGCACCCTCCTCTGGCCATGTTCAGACATTTCCTTCAAAATGTCTGTAAACATGGAGTGTGCCTTCTGATTTAATTTGAATTGAGACATCAGCCAAAGTATTTATGAGGTCTGTTACCTTCAGGCTTATGCAGATGGAGTTGCATGAGGATGATCAGGCTATTAATACCTGCAGGGTGTGCGACGGAACTCGCACATTAAGAAGAGTGCAGTGCAATGAGTGTCTCGTTGGATGTGTGGAAAATGGGTCACAAAAGAAGATGTTAATGATCGGCAGAAAGGAGTGATCGCATTTGGGCATACCATAGGCCACAGCTGAATTTTCAGGTGTACCTACGCGTGAGAGGAGAGAGTGTTCAGTGTAATGCTCGCTCGACCATTTAAAGCAACATCATGTGGCATTTGTATCTTAAAATATCAGATTCAGCATCGCTGTGATGCTCGACTGACTTGTAATAGGAGAAATAGCCCCTCTCAATTGATATTCCGGGCTCGGCACGTTGCAAACTGCTCTATGTAACTTTGGAGAAGTGGTCCGGACAGTGCTTCTGAGAACTGCCAAATGTGGCGTAACACCACTCAAAATTATGTGATGTTTCTGTAACTTTTAGCAGAAATGCATGTGTAAAACGTATCCTCTAGTGGTGGCCCAAAGTGTATATTACACTTCCTGACTGTAGGGGGAACCCAGGAGCAAGTCTCCTCAGGACCCCCAGTGTAAATGTACAAAGTATGACTTACGAGGATCTTCCCAAAGTCTGAGAAATGTGTTCTGTGTATGCTCCGCCCTTAAAGTGGCTTATCTGACCAATCACAAGCCTAACTTGGCTCCACCCTCTGTTCGAGTCTGAGCCACCCCTCAATAATACCTGGAAAGCCAAAGCTAAAGCTAAGCCCAGTGAGCTAAAGCTCAAGTCGCGACCAAGGAATCGGCAGCCCCACAGGCCTGGTCGTCCCTGATGTCCGCCATCCGGGGACACTTGGGAGGTCCCAATGCAGCACTGTAGGTAGGGAGATCCTCTGCCCACCGTCCACTCATAACCCGCCCTACTGGCACAACATGCAGCTAGCCGCTAAAGCAGAGGAATAGGAGGGATAACGGGGCTCGCGGGGGAGCTGCTACCCTGATTAGTCCATTTTGACGATTTCTGAGGACATTTTTCTTTTGCTAGACGCTTCACCGAACACCTCTGTTTAGTATTCTACACAAAATTCAACACATCAAAGTTTGTTCCCAGGGCTTTTTAGGCTCATCTTTGAGCTAATGTGCTGTCAGAAAACCTGGAAAGCTTCTTAAGTGTTGCCACATCTAACTATGTGATTTTACTTTACATAACGCTAGTCCGCCAGTTCTCCGTAATGGGGCAGATCTCCAGGGTTGGACCGGTTAGTTGTAGTGGTGGTGGTGCTGCTGGAGGGGCAGTTGCTCTAGACAGCGGTACATCCTCTGTAAGACAACATTTGTCTTTGGCTCAGCATGAGAATCTCAGTGATTTGGCACAAACAGCTCAAGCTGAAAAACATTAACTTGAAACTGTCTGCCTATCACTCACACAGCCTTTGCAGCCCTGTGTGTGTGAGTGTGTGTGTGTGTGTGTGTGTGTGTGTGTGTGTGTACGGTCTCTCTGTGTGTCCTTGTCTAAAGGTAATGGTACATGGCGAACAGGCTCCATTAGCTGAAGCTTTGGCCTATGACAGCTCCTATTCCACTGTAGCCCACTAAAACAGCCCCCTCCATCACCGCTCACACCCCGATCCCACAAGGTCAGCCTCGCTAATGACGCAAGACGCCTTGTCATTGACGGCGAGAGAGAGGAAGCAAGAGAGAGAGAGAAAACAGGCGGCATCCTAACTGAGCTCATCCTGAGCTATAGATGAATTTTGGACCTAATTGTTCCCCTTGGGTGCTCTGCTCAAAGAGTTATGTCTAGTAATGGGTGTGAAAAGAACCTTCTAAAGGTTTAAAGAGGAAGTGGGGGTTCTTCGCCAGTTTAAAGGTTCTTCACACCCACATCTCTCCTTGAACCTGGAAGATCTAGTACCTGGGAATTGAGGCGACAGCCAGGATACAAGAGGGATTAAAGAAGATTGGGGATGGCCAGACAGGAAGCTGAAAAGCAGGGTACAAGGAGGATGGCCAGACAGGAAAATCCTGTCTGTGAGGATGGCCAGGTGGGGAACTGAGGGGCAGGGAGATGGGAGTGTGGCCAGGTGGGGAACTGAGGGGCAGGGAGCTGGGAGTGTGGCCAGAAAGGGAACTGAGGGGCAGGGAGCTGGGAGTGTGGCCAGAAAGGGAACTGAGGGGCAGGGAACTGGGAGTGTGGCCAGAAAGGGAACTGGGAGGGAGGGAAATGGGATGATGGCCAGACAGGAATCTGTGAGGTAGAAAACTGTGAGGATGGTCAGACAGGGAATAGGGAGGCAGGGAACTGGAAGACTGGCCTAGCAGGGAACTGGGAGGATAGTCAGACAAGGAACAGGGAGGCAGGTAACTCTGAGGATGGCCAGAAAGGGAACAGCGAGGCAGGGAAATGGGATGCTGGCCAGACAGGAATCTGTGAGGCAGGGAACTGTGAGGATGGTCAAACATGGGATAGGGAGGCAGGGAACTCGAAGGCTGGTCTAGCTAGAAACTGGAGGGCAGGGAACAGGGAGGTAGGTAACTGTGAGGATGGCCAGACAGGAATCTGTGAGGTAGAAAACTTTGAGGATGGTCAGACGTGGAACAGGGAGGCAGGGAACTGGAAGGCTGGCCTAGCAGGGAACTGGGAGGGTGACCAGACAGGAACATCTGAGGCAGGAATCTGGGAGGTTGGCCAGGGAGGAAACCAGGAGGCAGGGAATTGGGAGTGTTGCCAGGTGGTTAACTGAGGGGCAGGGAGCTGGGAGTGTGGCCAGGTGGGGAACTGGGAGGATGGTCAGACAGGGAATAGGGAGGCAGGGAACTTGAAGGCTGGCCTAGCATGGAACTGGGGGGCAGGGAACTGGGAGGATAGTCAGACAAGGATCAGGGAGGCAGGTAACTCTGAGGATGGCCAGAAAGGGAACAGCATGGCAGGGAAATGGGATGATGGCCAGACAGGAATTTGTGAGGCAGGGAACTGTGAGGATGGTCAAACATGGAATAGGGAGGCAGGGAACTGGAAGGCTGGTCTAGCTAGAAACTGGAGGGCAGGGAACAGGGAGGTAGGTAACTGTGAGGATGGCCAGACAGGAAACAAGGAGGCAGGGAAATGGGATGATGGCCAGACAAGAATCTGTGAGGTAGAAAACTGTGAGGTTGGTCAGACAGGGAACAGGGAGGCAGAGAACTGGAAGGCTGGCCTGGCAGGGAACTGGAAGGGTGACCAGACAGGAATATCTGAGGCTGGAATCTGGGAGGTTGGCCAGTCAGGAAACCGGGAGGCAGGGAATTGGGAGGTTGGCCAGACAGGAAACTGTGAGGAAGGGAATTAGGAATCAGAACAAATAAGAAAGGAGGTAAGTAACAAGAAAACACACTGGGAGGTCAGTCATACAGGGAACAGGGAGGCAGGGAACTGGCAGAATGACCAGAGAGGGAACTGGGAGGATGGCAAGAAAAGACCGGAGGAAAGTAACAAGACAACAAACTGGAAAGCAAGCCATAGAAGGAACTGGGAGGAAGGAAATGCATATACTGGGTAGTCTGGGTAGAAACTAAGAGGCAGGCAGCAGGGAGCATAGGTGGATAGCAAAGAAGGAAACTGAGACTGGCAGGGCAGTAGACTTGGAAACAGTTTAGCAACATCAGGAGCTAGCATTGGAGTGGAGTTGAAACTGGAGAGAGAAAGAACGGGGGTGCTTTGGGTGATGATCTCAGCTTTGGGTGATGGTAATGTTATATGCTCACTACTTTAAATTGCACTGAATAGGACTGAGGCAGTACAGGGTTAGAAGAGCAAGAGGTCATGAGGTTAAGAGTGAGTGAGGAATGATGGGAAAGAGTACAAGCAAGAGAGAGAAGCAAGTGGAAAAGAAGAGGTCGAAAAGATAAGCCTTCAGAAGCTAATTTACCATTTAAGCCTTGAATGGTCATTAGTAGGGCAGAGAGAAGCTAGAGGTCAGACAGAAGTCAAGGATCCCATCCATAAAATAATGGCCCTCCTCTTAACCATGACAGAGAGACACACGTTTATATAACACAGCAGATAGAGAAATCTCTATATAAACACAACATATATAAACACCACAGACACACAACCTCTATATAAACATTACACATATACGAACCACAATTTAAGCTCCAAATATAAAACCTCTATATAAAGACTGCAGATATAAAACCACTATATAAACACAATGTATATATAAATCTGTATAAACATCACATATATAAAACCACTATATAAACAACACAGATATAAAACCTCTATAGAAACACAACATATATATAAACATTTATATAAACATCACAGATTTAAAACCACTAAATAGACACTACAGATATAAATGAACCTTATTATATACACCACAGATATATAAATCTATATACACAGCACAGCTATAAATCATCTATATGAACACAACAAATCTATATCTATATCTATATATAAACAACACCGATATAAAACCTCTATAGAAACACAACAGATATATAAATCTATATACACAGCACAGCTATAAATCATCTATATATACACAACAAATATATAAATCTATATATAAACACCACAGTTCTAAAACCTCTATAGAAACACAACAGATATATACACTTCTGTATAAACATCACAGATTTAAAACCACTAAATAAACACTATAGATATGTAAATCTATATATAAATAACACAAATATTTATAAACCTCTATATGAACACCACAGATATATACAACCTCTATATAAACACAACAAATATATAAACATTTATATAAACATCACAGATTTAAAACCTCTATATAAACACCACTGATGTATAAATCTATATATAAACAACACAAATATATATAAACCTCTACATAAACACCACACATATATATACAACCTCTATATAAACACAATAAATGCAAATAATACAGTGGCAAAGTGTGTGTGTGTGTGTGTGTGTGGTGCGTTTCACTGTGTGTTTATTCAAAGCCAAGCGGCTAAAGTGTGCAGCCCGGCATTTGACTTTCTGCCATTCAAGACACCAGTTTGCAGGGACACGTTTCAACCCTTTTATATCAAAACACACACTATACACGCTCCCACACACACACACACACACTATACACGCTCCCACACACACACACACACACTATACACGCTCACACACACACACACACACACACACAGAGCTGCACGTAGTGATTTATCAGCATGGCAAAGGCTGCCAGTTCCTTGCCGTCTCTCAGGAATAACATGACACTTCAGTGTACACCTCCACGGCAGCACAGCAGATTTACACTTCATGTCTGTCACATCAATTCATGCAGCACACACACAACACACACACACACACACGGTGAGAGAGAGAGAGAGAGAGAGAGAGAGACAGAGAGATATTCACAGCACATCATCAGTGCTCCATTTATACCTACGGAGAAGTACAGCACTTAGTCCCTTGTGCGTTTCTTTGTCATGTAGAACTACGTGTGTGTGTGTGTGTGTGTGAGAGAGAGAGAGAGAGAGAGAGAGACACACTCGTGCAACTCTTTGCAATATAGTCTCCCATCCAACTCTATTCAGTTCAGTTTTGAATTCCAGTGCTTTGCTGACACTTTCCAGTAACAGGCCCTGCAGCCTAAAAAACGAGTTCTTCTAGGGTTCCTTCAGAAGAGGAAAGGTTCTGTATTGAACTGTGACGACCCAAAGAACCACCTGACCACTGAGGGGTGTGTGTGACTCAGTATTGGGTTATTTGAGAGAGTTGAATCACCCTTAGTTGGTACATAGGACCATTTCACGAGAACCCCCAGGTGACTTTCGGGTGGTCCTAAGGCTTAATAAGGCTCCTGGACTGCCCTGTTATTTACACCTGTACCTCTCCGTTCACTAAACTGTAGCTAATCAGTCAAAGCCGCTCTGCTGATCTGCACGAAAGCCACCAGGAACCTGGCAGCGGCGGGCCGGGAGAAGCTCGAGGCCCGCGCCACTCTGCCGAGCGCTGCCATTATATCCAAATTAGATTAGAGTCCATATATTACGCTGAGCATGCTGATGGCAGGAGCCTTCAGGGCTTTTGCCTAGAGCCTCATTAATCTGACGGCGCGCTAGCAATCAGCCCAATAAAAACCGAACCAGTGAACAATACACTGAGCTAATCACAGTAAATGACTCTGGGCGGGGGGGGGGGGGGGGTAAAAAAAAAAGAGCTGTATGAGACGCTAATGCGCCAGCACGTATGCTCCACTGCGCCACAAATGGGATTTGTTTCTGGAGTAATCCGGACGATATGGTTAGAGCAAATCCGATGCTGCGTTGTTGGTCTGCGTGGCAGTACTGACCATATGTGCTGCGCTAGTCGAGCGGTTGGACGTCGTGCTTCTTCGTAAAATTCCACGGATTCCACGTGCGATCAAGACGTAGACACAAATTACGAAGTAACACAAATAGAACTACACCTTGACCACTCGTCTAGAGCAGGGGTGGGCAATGGAGTCCGGCACAGTTTGTCCCCAGAGTCCCCTGCGCTAACAGCTCTTCTAAACCTGGCAATTAGGAGGCGAGTTGATCCCGTCCCCTACTGTCTTGTCCCTTGCCCACATCTTGTCCCAGGTCCGTTGTCACTTTACTCCTGAACACAGGGTTGGCAGGATAAGGTCCTGAATGGCCTGAGTAACAGCTGCTGGTCTGGAGGGCACTTATAAGTGGCCTTCATCAACAGAGCCACCTGGCAACTGGAGGAGTCCAGCACAGTTTGCGGAGTTCCCTGCTCTAACAGCCCTGGTAAACATGGAAATTAAGGGGCGAGTTGAATCAGGCGTGCTCAAGCAGGAAAAGCAGTTGCCCACCGTTGTTCTGGACTGAGCCCATCCCCTACTGTCTTGTCCCTTGCCCGCATCTTGTCCCAGGTCCGGGGTCACTTCTCTCCTGAACGCTGGACAGATTCGCAGGGTTGGTGTTGTCAGCCCGAGAAGATAAGGGCATCTCCTGTATGGTCTGATTGGCTGCAATGCTTGAATGCCTGGACAATAGCTGCTGCCCTACTAAACAGCCCTACCAAACCTGCCCATCCCCTCCTGTCTTGTTCCTATGCCTACGTCTTATCCCAGGTCCGGGGTCATTTCTTTTCTGAAGACTGGACAGATAGGGTAAGGATAAGCTGTTGGTCTGCCGAGGACTTAAGAGTCGCCTTGGTCAACAGAGCCACCTGGAAACCTGAAGAGCACCCAGGGGCTGCCTTCTTTGACACCACCACCTGGTGCCCCAGAGGGCACCCAGGATCCAACAATGTTAACATCGTCACCGGGACCTCCAGAGGACACCCAATATCCATCATTGTCGCAAGCCCTACCCGGTGCCCCAGAGAGCACCCAAGTGCCATCCCCATCCATAGCACCTGGCGACCTGGAGAGCAACTGAGATAAGTCCTTGGTGGCTGCACACCACCCAGTGCCACAAAGAGCACCCAAGATCTGCCCTTGTTGACAGCGCCACTCGATGTCAAAGTCTGCATGCTTTTCAAGAAACTCGTGGACAAGTAGCCCTCATGTTTCAGCGCCAGCTTCTTTGTTAGTTACTCTGTACATTGGTTCTCCTCTGTTTCTGTGGCTTTGTTTCCCAGTCACTGTTCCGTTCTTTTACCAAGTTCTGGCCACCAAACAAGGTGGCCTGGTGGCAGGATGGATGTGTTCCTTGCCTTAACAGACCTACCACACCTTACCCAAGTTCTGACGTATCACCAGCCCTTTCGTCACCTATTGCTCCCATAACAAATGCACCAGTTTCTGACGTGTGGCCACCTAAACTTATGAGCTGGCGAGGGCCATCAACGCTCCGTTTCTTCTCAGTCCGCGAGCGTATGGCTGCACCAGCTGTTTGTCGTCAAGGTAGCAGCCCCCTTGTGACGTCGCATTCTCCAGGAAGGATGGAAATCTGTTGCATCTTGAGCAGCCTCCATTTAAGTGTCCTCCGGAGGCTCGGGAGCCTGTAATTAAGACCGTTTATCATAATTCCTGATCAATTCTACGAGGACATGTTTCACTCTGTTGTCTGACGCTCGGCAGCCTCCACCGAGCCACGGAGGGGAAAAACGGCTTTGGGAACAAAAACCCATTTCTTTTCTCCGCCACGTTCCTCTGAGAGAGGCCTTGGATGGGCTGGAGGATGATTGGAGAGGATGTGGGGAAAGCAAGTGGGAGATTTTCCTCCTTTGTTCTTCTTGTTCCACTACAGCATCCCTGTTTTTATTCTGGTGTGAATGTAAGAAGGGCTGGAATACGTTCACGACAGCAGTTGACCCTTCAACTTCCCCGCCAACATATTTGTAAGAAGGTCCGCTATAGAAGGTGCAGCAGTCCTGTACGAGTGGTTATTGTGGCACCACATGGTGACTGGGGTTCGATTCCTGGTCTGGGTGACTAGATGACCATCCAGTCTGCGAGGGCCTGTTCGCTCCTGCTAACAGCAGACCTGCATCTACCTAGCAGACCAGCCTCCACTAGCAAGGCTTTCGAGGCTAAAAACAACAGCTACTTTCAGAAGAGTATGGCAGCGAGGCTAAAAATGACTGCTAAATGCTAGGTGAACGACCAGGTGGAGCACCCATTGGAGAAGGTCTGCTGTAACCAGAGGAAGCACTGCTGTGGGTAAGGGGGAGCAAGTGGAGCAAGAGCTAGCCTTACATGCTGTAATCTTCTCAGCCAGTGTTCGGCCAGGCTAGGCCACTATACAAGCAGCGATCATCAACATAACAGGGTGGTAAATAGGCTTGTTAAGCCCTAAGCTATGACTATGTGAGTATTTTCAGCCTAAACGAAGTCGCACAAGCACAGTTTTTACGTCAAACAACAACCTTTAAGGTATGGCGGTATTCCTACGAACCCCTTTTCCTACTGGTTCTTCTGCTAGTTGTCCAGAACAGCAGATTTATGCGTGATTGTCCAGTGCGAAACAATTCAATTTTGGTGGTGTCAGTTCTTGTGCACTTCGTATACACGTACGCGAGCTCACGCAAACACACCTGGATGCATTCGCCGTCATGTTGACAGCGAATGCAGAGCCGAGGCCGGGCTCAGCTGGAGTAAACATATGCAGAGCAGACAGCGGGAGATAATCAGGGTGGCGCTAGATAAAGGTGAGCAGATAACCTTTAGTGCATTCGTTCTGCACGGGAGAGCAGGAAAATAAGAAAATCTCCATTACAACAGATGGATGCGAGGCGGCGGGAAGGGAGGGGAGGTGGAGGGGAGGGGAGGGAGGAAGGTGAAGAGGCAGAGAGAGCTATAAGCGTGTATAAGGGACAAGAAAATAGGAGCAGGGACGGGGATGGGGGACAGGGGGGTGGTGCTGGTTGATAGTAGGGGAAAAATTTGTAGCTCCACCTTGCTGGTGTACAGTCAGAGAGACCGTTAAGTGCCTTGTACCTATTGTCTTGTGCTTCCACTCACTGGCCACTTTATTAGAAACACCTACCTACTACCTAATACTTTCACTCACTGGCCACTTTATTGGAAACCCCTACCGCCTTGTGCTTCCACTCACTGGCCACTTTATTGGAAACACCTACTACCCTTTGCTGTCACTCACTGGCCACTTTATTAGAAACCCCTACTACCTTGTGCTTCCACTCACTGGCCACTTTATTGGAAACACCTACTACGTTGTGCTTCTAGACTGGCCACTTTATTAGAAACACCTACTGCTTTGTGCTTCTGCTCAATAGCCACTTTATTGGAAACACCTACTACTTCCTGCTTCCACTCACTGGCCACTTTATTGGAAACACCTACTATCCCTGACGCTGGCCTAAAAAGCCAAGAAAAAGCAAATGACCAGCCCCTCAGTACTTGGCAATAATGGTCAAACCCTGATCTGCACCAAGAGCCCTTCCAGCTTCAGGTACTGCTCGGCTCGACCCGAACAAGGTTCCCTGAAGCTTCATCAAAGCACCTTCAGAGGTTCCTCCACAGTTTCAAACTGAAGAACCTCCAATGGTTCCTCAAGGATCTCGTAGTTGCTGGTCAAGAGCTGACCAAGTTGACCAGCTGTGGCTAGGCTAAACTAAAATTCTCTCCTCACGACTTGAGACTCAGCCGGAACTCCACCGAGCTGATTACCAACGTCTCTGGTTTGCAACCACCAAGCCGCTATTGGCTGGATGTTTTTGGCTGGTATCTCCAGCCTGCCTTAAATACCCATGAAATGAGCTTTTTAGCAGGTACGTTGCTCAGATTCTGGCTCAGCAACAGGTCTTTGAACAACAGTAAAGTAAACCCAGCCGTAAGCTGCTATTACTGGAGTCCAGGCTTGAAAGAGGCTGGAGATGAAAGGTGTAGAAGCCTCGTGACGTGGCTCATGATTCAAGAGAGATAGGCTTAAATGTAACGTGACGCTGAGGTCAAGGTCACGTCGACTGGGGTCTATTCACCTGCTGGAGTAGTGGACATGGGCGGATTCCGCACCTACTCTGCTTCCATGGCTGTTTGTATCGTTTTAGAGGATCAGGAGCAAAAGAATATTATTATTATTATTATTATTATTATTATTATTATTGCTTGGACCCCTAACGACTTTGCTTCACAGTACTGACACTCAGTTCGTTCATATCTGTGTTTTGCACCCCGTTCCCAAAGGCTCCTCATTTTCCACCCACTAATTAACAAAGTGTGGAACTGGAAGCTGTTCTGGTGCTTCACAGGAATTGAGTGGCCACTTTATTGGAAACACCTACCTTCTTGTGCTTCCACTCACTGGCCAGTTTATTAGAAACATCTACTGCCTTGTGATTCCACTCATTGGCCACTTTATTAGAAACACCTACCTACTACCTAGTACTTCCATTCACTGGCCACTTTATTAGAAACACCTACTGCCTTGTGATTCCACTCATTGGCCACTTTATTAGAAACACCTAGTACTTGTGCTTCCACTCATTGGCCACTTTATTAGAAACACCTACTACTTGTGATTCCACTCACTGGCCACTTTATTAGAAACACACTTCTGCCTTGTGATTCCAGGCATTGGCCACTTTATTAGAAACACCTACTGTCTTGTGATTCCAGTTATTGGCCACTTTATTAGAAACACCTACCTACTACCTAGTATTTCCACTCACTGGCCACTTTATTAGAAACACCTACCTACTACCTAGTACTTCCACTCACTGGCCACTTTATTAGAAACACCTACCTACTACCTAGTACTTCCACTCACTGGCCACTTTATGAGAAACACCTACTGCCTTGTGCTTCCACTTACTGGCCACTTTATTAGAAACAACCTACTGCCTTGTGCTTCCACTCACTGGCCACTTTATTAGAAACACCTACCGCCTTGTGCTTCCACTCACTGGCCACTTTATTAGAAACACCTACTACCTTGTGATTCCAGTTATTGGCCACTTTATTAGAAACACCTACCTACTACCTAGTATTTCCACTCACTGGCCACTTTATTAGAAACACCTACCTACTACCTAGTACTTCCACTCACTGGCCACTTTATTAGAAACACCTACCTACTACCTAGTACTTCCACTCACTGGCCACTTTATTAGAAACACTTACCTATTACCTAGTACTTGTGATTCCACTCATTGGCCACTTTATTGAAAACACCTACTGCTGTGTGCTTCCACTCACTGGTCACTTTATTGGAAACACTTCCAGGTTAGGAGAGGTTCCACACCCCGAACGTATCTGAACAAGAGCGTCCCTGTGGTCAGAAACTGTCCACTGATGAAGGTCTTGAGGACGGGAGGACACTGACTGTAAGTGAAGGGAGCTCTAAGACATGCTGTAGTCCTTGATTTCTGCTCTCGTCTATCTAGCACGTATGTGTAGATGATAGATGAGAGATTAGATGAGAGAGTGACGCACTGAATGTAAAAGGCATTGTGGGTAAAAAAGAGCAGGCATGAATAGAAGGAAATGAGAACTGAGTCATTTGCTTGAAAGGATTGGTGCACCGCTGCCTTTGTGTGATTCAGCAGTAATTTCCACCTGAAAAACTCCATTACCCAGAACACTGTGACGTGGCAGCGTCTGAGGAGCCGTGTCCTCTCCCAGTACAACGCAGTCAGGGTTTAATTCGGTTGTTCGCTGTTGTCTCGGGAAATGTCCAAACAAGCTACAAGAGCTACAAGCCAACGTCTGTCTAGTGCTTTCTGCCCTGGCAGGTAGTGACAGTGCACTTGCTGAGAAAGCGAGAGTGAGCGAGCGAGAGAGAGAGGGAGAGAGTCCCCAGGTTTAAAATCTGGAACTGTCTCCATAAAGACACTCATTGTCCCCTCCTCCTCTCTCCTGGCTCCGGCACTGTACAAACATCTTAAGCCGACGGTAACGTTAAGCGAATACAAATGAATGGCTGTCGCTGTGGGTTCAGTGAGTCAGGCAGGTATCAGACAGTGTTCAGTCATTCAGAGAATTGTCAGACTGTGTTCAGTAATCCAGAGGGATATCAGGCAGTGTTCAGTAATTCAGAGAATTGTCAGACTGTGTTCAGTAATCCAGAGAAGTGTCAGACTTTGTTCAGTAACCAGAGGAATATCAGACAGTGTTCAGTAATTCAGAGAATTATCAGACTGTGTTCACTAATCCAGAGGGGTATCAGACAGTGTTCAATAATTCAGAGGGATATTAGACAGTGTTCAGTAATCCAGAGGAATATCAGACTGTGTTCAATAATGTAGCAGGATATCAGTTGGTGTTCAGTAATGCAGAGGGATGTTTTATTGTGTTGAATAATTCAAAAGTATATTAGACTATTTTAAGTCATTCAGATGGATATCACTGTGTTCAGTGTGTTTTGTCTGCCTTCCGTTTCTTTTCTGAGCACTGTAAGACTGTGTTCAGTAATTCAGCAGGATGTCAGACTGTGTTCAGTAATTCTGAAGGATATCAGACAGTGTTCAGTAATTCTGAGACATCTCACAATGTGTTCAGTAATTTTGGTAAGCATCAGACTGTGTTTATATTTGGGCAGGAATCAGGCAGTAATTCGGTCATGATTCAGGGGGATATCACATGATGTTCAGTAATTCAGACAGGTATCAGATTGTAATTCAGGCATGTATCAGACAATGTTCAGTCATTCCGGGGGAATATCGGACTGCATTCAGTGATTCAGGGGAATATCATATGATGTTTAATAATTCAAGCCGGTATTAGACAGTGTACAGTAATTCAGAAGGAGCTCACACTGTGTTCAGTACATCCAAAAAACTGTTTCGTAATTCAGGCAGGTATCGGATAGTATTTCGTGCTCAGTAATGTGGGCAGATATCAGACTGTGCTTGGAAATTTAGATGGATATCAGACTGTGTTCAGTAATTCAGAGCACTCTCTGACTGTTCAGTCCTTGTAGAGGAATATTATACTGTGGTCAGTATCAGATTGTGTTCATTAATTTAGAGGGATTTCATATGGTGTTAAGCAATTTAGAACTGTATCATACTGTCTTCAACAATCCAGAGGGATATTATACGGTTCAGTCATTTAGATTCATATCACTGTGTTCATAAAATCAGCGTTCAGTAATTCTGAGGCATATATCAAAGTCTGTTCAATAATTTAGAGGAATATTACTTTTTAAGTAAATTAGATGAATATGGCCGTGCTTAGTAATTTCGAGAATTGTCAGACTGTGCTCAGTAATCATGAGCGATATTAGGCTGTGTTAAGTAAAGCAGAGAATTGTCTGAATGTGCTCAGTTATCATGAGGGATATTATGCTATGCTCACTAATTCAGAGGGATATTATGTTGTGTTCAGTAATGTAGAGGGATATTATGCTGTGTTCAGAAATATAGAGGGATATATTGTATTCAGTAATGCAGAAGGATATTGTGTTGTGTTCAGTAATGTAGAGAGATAATACTGTATTCAGTCATTCAGAGGGATATTAGGCTATGTTCAGTAATGTAGAGGGATATACTTTATTCAGTAATTCAGAGGGACATTATGCTGTGTTCAGTAATGTTGAGGGATATACTATGTTCAGTAATGTAGATGGATATACTGTATTCAGTAATTCAGAGGGATATTATGCTGTGTTCAGTAATATAGAGGGATATTATGCTGTGTTCAATAATGTAGAGGGATATGATGTGTTCAATAATGTAGAGGTATAAATGCTGTGTTCAGTAATTTAAATGGATATACTGTATTCAGTAATTCAGAGGGATATGTTGTGTTCAATAATGTAGAGGGATATGCTGTGTTCAGTAATGTAGAGGGATATACTCTTCAATAATTCAGAGGGATATTATGCTGTGTTCGGTAATGTAGAGGAATATATTGTATTCAGTAATTCAGAGGGATATTATGCTGTGTTCAGTAATTCAGAGGGATATTATGCTGTGTTCAGTAATGTAGATGGATATACTGTATTCAGTAATACAGAGGGATATTATGCTGTGTTCAGTAATTCAGAGGGATATTATGCTGTGTTCAGTAATGTAGATGGATATACTGTATTCAGTAATATAGAGAGATATTATGCTGTGTTCAGTAATTCAGAGGGATATTATGCTGTGTTCAGTAATTGCCTATGTAAAAATATTGATCTGTCACGTATACTGTGTCCCCTGTCTCCTGTACTGTATGACTATATGATTTTTTTTGCTACATGAACGCTACAAGCTGATGAACGGCAGTCGCGGCTTTCGCTCCTTTATCCTCTTACTCTCTCGCCTGTTTGCAACCACATACATTCGTGTTGACTTTCCGTCTCTTGCTGTCTTTCCTTTCAATCACAATATGGGGACAGTACAAAGCAAACAGTCCACATTAACAAAGCACTCCCACCTACACACAGACACACACAGTCCTTCCCAGACAATCACCTCCTACCAGAACCAAAGGACGTCTGATCTGCATCCATTCACTCCTGCCGGGATAAGAACACAAACAGAGTGTTCAGAAAAACACTCACAAATCTGAGACCTCGCAAAGACTGCGCTCAGTAAATCACTGTCAGAGTGTGTTAAGTAATCCAGGCAGGTATCAGCATGTGTTCACTTATTCTGGACTGTGTTCAGTAATTCCGACTGCTCTCAGACTGTTCAGCACTTCAGAGAGATATGCTGTGTTCAGTAAATCGGAGGGACATCACACCGTGTTTAGTCATTCAGACTGGTGTCAGACTGTTCAGTAAATCAGGCAGTAATCCGACTGTATTCAGTAATTATACTGTGTTCAGGAATTCAGAGGGATATCAGACTGGGTTCTGTCATTTAGGCTGGTATTGGACTGTGTATAGTCATTCAGACTAGACTGATGCCAGACTAGGTTCAGTAATCCAGGGGGGATACCACATTGTGTATGATCATTCATGCAGTTGCCAGAATGTGTTCAGTAATTGAGAGTGCTGTCAAACTGTGTTTAGTTCAGAGGGATATCAGACTGTTAAATTATTCAGAACGTTATCAGACTGTTCAGTAAAAACGGGGGACACTATACTTTATCAGACTGTGTTCAGTAACTCAGACAATTATCGTCTATGTTTAGTCATTCAGACTAGACTGATGCCAGACTATGTTCAGTAATCCAGGGTGGATACCACATTGTGTATGATCATTCATGCAGTTGCCAGAATGTGTTCAGTAATTGAGAGTGCTGTCAAACTGTGTTTAGTTCAGAGGGATATCAGACTGTGTCCAGTCATTCTGAATGTTATCAGACTGTGTTCAGTAAACCGGGGGACACTAGACTTTATCAGACTGTGTTCAGTAACTCAGACAATTTTAATCTATGTTTAGTAATTCAGACTGCTGTCAGACTGTGTTTAGTTCAGAGGAATATCAGTGTTGAATCATTCTGAACATTATCAGACTGTGTAAAACGGGGACACAAGACTTTGTTTATCAGACTGTTCAGTAACTCAGATAATTACTATCTATGTTTAGTCATTCAGACTGCTGTCAGACTGTGTTTAGTTCAGAGGAATATCAGTGTTGAATCATTCTGAACGTTATCAGACTGTGTTCAGTAAAACGGGGACACGAGACTGTTTATCAGACTGTTCAGTAATTATCATCTATGTTTAGTAATTCAGACTGCTGTCAGATTGTGTTTAGTAATTGAGAGTGCTGTCAAACTGTGTGTAGTTCAGAGGGATATTAGACTGTGTTCAATCACTTTGAATGTTATCAGACTGTGTTCAGTAAAACGGGGACACTAGACTTTGTTAATCAGACTGTGTTCAGTAACTAACAATTATCGTCTATGTTTAATAATTCAGACTGCTGTCAGACTGTGTTTAGTAACTGAAAGTGCTGTCAATCTTTGTTTAGTTCAGACTTTGTTCAGTAAAACGGGGACACTAGACTTTGTTTCAGACTGTGTTCAGTAACTCAGACAATTATCATCTATGTTTAGTAATTCAGACTGCTGTCAGACTGTATTCAGTAATTGAGAGTGCTGTCAAACTGTGTTTAGTTCAGAGAAACATCAGACTGTTCAATCATTCTGAGTGTTGTCAACCTGTGTTCAGTAAAACGGGGGACACTAGACTTTGTTAATCAGACTGTGTTCAGTAACTCAGATAATTACTATCTATGTTTAGTAATTGAGTTTAGTTCAGAGGAATATCAGTGTTGAATCATTCTGAACGTTATCAGACTGTGTTCAGTAAAACAGGGGACACAAGACTTTGTTTATCAGACTGTTCAGTAATTATCATCTATGTTTAGTAATTCAGACTGCTGTCAGACTGTGTTCAGTAATTCGGATGGTTGCCAGAATGTATTTGGAAATGCACAGTACGATCAGACTTTGTTCAGTAATTCAGAGCACTGCTGGACTGTGTTCAGTAATGCAGATGTACTCAGACTGTTCGTCAGATGCTGTTTGTCAGACTGTGTTCAGTAAAACGGGGGACACTAGACTTTGTTTATCAGACTGTGTTCAGTAATTATCATCTATGTTTAGTAATTCAGAGCACTGCTGGACTGTGTTCAGTAATTAAGATGTACTCAGGCTGTTTGTCATACTGTGTTCAGTATTTTAGACATCGAGATATTGTGCTAAGTCCTGAAGAAAGCTTATCTGTATTTACAAAAGAAAGTAATGAATGTACTAAGCTCTAAAAGTGGTCCTTTTGGCCCTTAGGCTGAGATGAGTGGTCTCACAGTGGTCTGTTATCACACTGTGGTTGGCATGGCAACAAGGTGCCACACTTTACCTTTCCTGGACAAGGTAGCAAGGCTCTCCTGTTCCGAGGTCTGATGTACGTTCCCACAGCCCTGTTGCAATGTGATTTTGCCTAAAGGGGGATTTCATTAGGAATTGCAGTTGGGATAGTTGGGGATTTGGGCCACCCCGCTGCCCTCGGAGGTCTGGGCGGTCTGGCGTCAGGTAGTCACCGGTAGTCACTGGCCCCCCTCGCTCACAGAAGTACGGAATTCCACAAACCGGAGTTTCCCTGCTCCCTGTTTAACAGCTGTGCTTTATGAAGTATGACTTCAGTTGCCATGCTTTAATCTCTCCCTTCTCTCTCGCTCTCACTCTCTCTCTCTCTTTTTCTCTCTCTCCTCCAGCCCCTCCCTCCCTCCTTCATCCTCCCAGCGCACTTCTTAATTAGCTAATCTGGTGAGCCGTGATTGCTCACGCCGGAAGAGAACATGCCGGCGTTCGGGAAAGGCAACAGGAGATTACGGAAGCCATCGTCTGTCAGAGAAAGTTGCTTCTCAAGCCCATGCTGAGTTCAGAGCCGCTACAGCCTTAATTAAGCCTGCTTCCTGTCCCGGCAGGTTAATTAGGGTTAAGGCATAATTAGGACAACGGTGGTGGGAGAAAAAAAAAAAAACACCTACTGAAGCTCTCCATAATCCGTCAGAACTTTCATGTGTTGGCTCCATTCCTTTTTGCCTTTCCCACAGGTGTACCCTGCTGGTCGGAAGCAGGATGACAGTATCTGGGCCTCTAAGCCATCACAGGACTGGCAGGATGTTTTTACTGAGCAGGTATAATGCCGGTTGTGGTGGACTGCTGTGATGCGAACATGATGCTGTTGTAGTGCACTTGATGCACTTGTGCCAGTGGCACTACTGTAAAGTGTTGAGTACAATAAATATAATTTCCAAGAGAAATTCAAGTACATATACTACTGAGGTCCAAGACGGGTCTGAGGACAAATATTATCAATACTAAGACAAGTTCCAGTACAAATATTACCAATACAACAACAAGTCGGAGGACAAATACTATCAATGCAAGGACAAATTTGAGGACAGATACTATCAATCCTAAGACAAGTCTGAGGACAGATACTATCAATACAAGGACAAGTCTGAGGACAAATACTATCAATACAAGGACAAGTTTGAGGACAAATACTGTCAATACAAGGACAAGTCTGAGGACATATACTGTCAATACAAGGACAAGTCTGAGGACAAATACTACCAATACAAAGACAAGTCTGAGAACAAATACTACCAATACAAAGACAAGCCTGAGGACAGATATGATCAATACTATACTATTAATATTAACTTCTAGTAAAAATACTGTCTTGAGTAAAAAAACATGTCAAGTCCAAGACAGGTCTAACTACAAATACTATCAGCACTAAGACATGTCTGAGTACAAGACAGGCATTTGTACTCAGACTTGTCTTGGTCTTCAAGGTATTTGTACTCGGACTTGTCTTGGTCTTGAGGGTATTTGTACTCGAAGACCAAGACAAGTCTGAGTACAAATACCAGTCCTAGTCTGGTCCAATTTGCGTATCCTCCATGATCCCAGGTTGCTAAATTGTGTTCAATCAAATCATAGCAATGAAACTAGCAGCAATTGATCTCTGATGACCTCACACACTCACACACACACTCGCTATTCTGCGTCCTAAACAAATTGTCCCCCAATTTCATACTGCTGAACACGACCCACCGACGTCCCCGTGACAAATTGGAATTGATTCACGCCTTGACGGGGATTTCTGGGGTCGCGACCCTGCAGTGCTAAAAAAGCCCAGCCGCTATTAGCATTCAGTTCGGCAGCACCTCAGGCAGCAAGGTTTTTTGATGCCATGAATAAAATCAATCACTATTTGACTCTTTTCTTTTTTTTTTCCCCCCCGCCTTCCTTTCGCCGTCTCACCAGCGGGGCTTCCATTCTAAACGAAAAGCACGCCAACACAAAGCCCACGGCTTAGGAAAATGTAGACTTCTGGACAAGTCCCCAGTCAGCAGGTCAGGTTTGCTGCTGAAGGCCTCTCACAGCTCAGATTGCTTTGTTTTCCAACGTTTCATTTGCGGAAGTGGGAATTCTCCTGGTAGAGTTTTAAGACAAACAACCATTACTTCGCCCTCAAGGGTCCCCATTCGGATTACGCCTCTTATTACATTTTATGGAGTTGTTTCCGACTCCACAAAGAGCAGATTCGAAACTTTCCGATGCCGATTTCAGCCTTCCGAAGGGCTATTAGGTGTCACTGAAAGCATGTATTGAGTATTTAGGTCGTTGTAAACAGATAAATAAATAAATACTGTGCGACTTTTGGGGTGAAAAATATCCAAATATGGCTTAACAAACCTACTTTCCACCCTGTAATTTACCACCCTGTTATCTACGCCTTCCTGAGGCCTTTAAGGTGTTACTGAAAGCATGGATTGGGCATTTAGGTTGTTGTAAATTGGTATAAATATTAAGGTATGTCTGAGTACAAATATTATCCAGACTAAGAAAAAGTCAGAGAACAAATACTAACAAATACCAAGACAAGTCTAAGTACAAATACCATCAATACTAATGCAAGTCTTGAGTATTTAGAATCAGAATCAGAATCAGAATCTCTTTATTTCATGTATGTTACAAATACAAGGAATTTGTCTTGGTGAGAGCAACACGTATGACAAGTAAGATTGTGCTGTAAGATTATTTACAGTATTAAACTAAAGGAAAATTACACTAAACAATAAATAGGATAGGGGATAAATTTTAAAAAGTAAAAAGTACTAAAGGTAACAAAGAGCTGAAGAAGCTGAGAGATGTGAAACAGATTTAGTTGAAAAATATTATATATAGAAAGTTACAGATGACCTGAATATTTACAGAAAGAGAAGATTAGGTTGTTGTAAACAGGTGTAAATAGTGTACGACTAGTTACCACCCTGTAATTTACCACCCTGTTATCTACGCCTTCCTGAGGCCTTTAAGGTGTTACTGGAAGCATGTATTGAGCATTTAGGTTGTTGTAAATTGGTATAAATATTAAGATATGTCTGAGTACAAATATTATCTAGACTAAGAAAAAGTCAGAGTACAAATACGATCAAGACCAAGCCTGATTAGAAATACTTAACATTTACATTTATGGCATTTAGCTGATGCTCTTATCCAGAGCGACTAGAAAATAAGGTTACTTGTATTACAGAGGTGGGCCAATGTAGTGTTAGGAGTCCTGCCCAAGGACTCTTATTGGTGTAGCACAGCACAGTCACCCAAACCAGGAATCGAACCCTGGTCTCCCACAGGGTGTAATAGCTTACTGGCAGGTAGTGGTGTTATCTGTTGCGCCACACCAACCACGCAACACAATTTAGCAACCTGGGATCATGGAGGATACGCAAAAACTGGACCGGACTAGGACTGGTATTTGTACTCAGACTTGTCTTGGTCTTCGAGTACAAATACCCTCAAGACCAAGACAAGTCTGTGTACAAATACCTTGAAGACCAAGACACGTACCAGTACAAATACTCAAGACCAAGACAAGTCTGAGTACAAATACCCTCAAGACCAAGACAAGTCTGAGTACAAATACCTTGAAGACCAAGACACGTCCCAGTACAAATACTCAAGACCAAGACAAAGTCCGAGTACAAATACCTTGAAGACCAAGACACTTCCCAGTACAAATACTCAAGACCAAGACAAGTCTGAGTACAAATACCTTGAAGACCAAGACACGTCCCAGTACAAATACTCAAGACCAAGACAAGTCCGAGTACAAATACCTTGAAGACCAAGACAATTCCCAGTACAAATACTCAAGACCAAGACAAGTCCGAGTACAAATACCCTCAAGACCAAGACAAGTCTGAGTACAAATACTGTGAAGACCAAGACAAGTCCGAGTACAAATACTGTGAAGACCAAGACAAGTCCAAGTACAAATACTCAAGACCAAGACAAGTCCGAGTACAAATACCTTGAAGACGAAGACACGTCCCAGTACAAATACTCAAGACCAAGACAAGTCAGAGTACAAATACTATGGTCTTGATAGTATTTGAATTCAGACTTGCATTAGTCTTGGCAATATTTGTACTTGGGCTTGTCTTGGACTCTACAGTATTTCTAATCAGGCTTTCTTGGTCTTGATAGTATTTGTACAAAGACTTGCATTAGTCTTTATACTATTTGTACTCAGACTTATATTGGTCTTGATGGTATTTGGACTTACACTTGTCTTGGTCTTTACAGTATTTGTACTCGGACTTGCCTTAGTGTTGATGGTATTTGTACTTAGACTTGTCTTGGCCTTTTAAGTATTTCTAATCAGACTTGTCTTGCTCTTGATAGTATTTGTACTCAGACTTGTCTTGGTATTTGTTAATATTTGTACTTGAACTTTAAAGGCCAAGACAGTCTGAGTACAAATAGTATTGAGTCCAAGACAAGTCTGAGTACAAAAAATGTCAAGACCAATATAAGTCTGAGTACAAATAGTATAAAGTATAAACTAATGCAAGTCTTGAGTATTTAGGTTGTTGTAAACAGGTATAAATAGTATACGACTATTTACCACCCTGTTATCTAAGCCTTCCTGAGACCTTTAAGGTGTTACTGGAAGCATGTATTGAGCATTTAGGTTGTTGTAAACAAGTATAAAAATGAAATGTGTGACTTTTGATTGGACTGAAAAAACGAAATACAGCTTTATAAGTCTACTTACCACCCTGTTATTTACCACCCTGTTATCTTAGCCTTCCTGGGACCTTTAAGGTGTCACTTAATACATGTTGTGAGCATTTAGGTTGTTGTAAATCGATATAAAAATGAAGCGTGTGACTGTGATTGGGTGAAAAATGTCCAAATGTAGCCTACTTACCACCCTGTTATTTCTACCAGAAGACTGTGGAGACATGAGTGCGGTAGATTGTAAATTTAATCTTGACAAATAATGAGACAGGAACAATTAGCAAGTTGGCAAGTGAAACTGTTGACTGTCTTTGCCGTAGGCCCCGTCGTCAGCCCAGATCTTGCAACATCGGGACTCCTAGATCCTACCGAACTTAGACACAGGGGGCGGAGCCTACCTCCAGGCAGCCGTCCGGACCGAACTGGTGGCGGTTCGGGAGGAAAGAGGGGACGAGACGTGACTGCACTTGTGAAAGCAGCAACAAAAGTTGTAATTCAAGGTTTTTTTTAACACAGGCGGAGGCTGGTGATTGGCTTAAGAAAGATGATGCTGCGTTAGAGTCACCTGGTAGAACTTTCACCAGAGCTTTGATTTACCACCCTGTTATCGCACCTCAGAATGAAACATGCTGATTTCCCTGTGTATAAAGCTCTGTCTGAGCTCTGCTTCTATTGGCTGGTTTATGGCACCAAGGCACAACCTACAGCCACGTAGTTTAGACTAGTCCAAGTTTGTGGCACAGTGGCTCGGTGCTCACAACCAGCTAGCTTCTTTGGCTTCCCTGCATGCTGCTTGCCATCAGCAGAGTCAGAGAGAGCACAACTGCCCTTGCTTTCTCAGGGGTTGCTAGTCATAGGCGGAGTTCACAAGCTATAGCCCTGACAAGCTGATACGAGCTGGTCTGAGACCTTGGGTAAAGCATTCCATCTTCATCCTTATGTGTTGTGGAGATCAGTTCAGGAGGCAGGGGTGCACAAACTTTTGCCCGCCACTGCATACCGCCCAGAGCCAGCAGCAGCCCTGCATGCGGTTCAGCTGTGAAAGAGAGCGGCACAGCAGCCAAGCATTCACTCTCCTGCTTTTGGCCTGGAGCAGGAGTGTGAGTCCCCTACCGAAGAATGAATGCATGTATATGTGTGTGTGTGTGTGTGTGTGTGTGTCACGAGTGAATACCTTTCCTGTGTGTATTCAGGGCTGACTGTGTGACTAAACCAAGGTTTTTGCAAATGTTAACAATGCAAGCATGCAGCACATGCCCATGCCAAGGCTGTGTGTGTGTGTGTGTGTGTGTGTGTGTGTGTGTGTGTGCGCGCACACATAGGGCTTAGTGCTCTTTCCCTGATAACTACACTGTAACACACTCCGCCTCTCCACCCTTTATTATATTTTCTAATTTCACATTTGCGGGAAGGGACCATGCGCTGGCCTCCACGGGCCATGTGTGTGTGTGTGTGTATGTGTGTGTTTGTGGGTGTGCGTGTGTGCTGATAAGCGGTGGGATAAGCGTAATGAGGTTGCAGGGCATGTTTGTTTGTTTGTGTGTGTGTGTGTGTGTGTGTGTGTGTGTGTGTGTACCTATTCTAAGCAGAGGGAGGTGAGTGTGAGCACAGTTCTGAACCCCCTCGCTTGTGTAGTGACCCGACCATGGGGCGGAATAGCAATCAGGGTGTTTGTCTGGACGTCGGTGTGCATGGAGTCATCTCAGGTGTGTGTGTGTGTGTGCGGGTCGGCCAATCCTGCGCCATATTATTTTTAAGCCTTATCCCGGGTCCTAGCCTGACCTTCTACTTCCTTTAACTGATGGGCGTGCGAGATTTGAGGTGTAGAGAGAGAGAGAGACCTTCTTTATCGAAACACCTCCAGCTATCGCCACCATGGAGAGGTTAAAGGTAGACAGCTTAAAGAAGGTGTGTGTGTGTGTGTGTGTGTGTGTGTGTGTGTGTGTGCTGGCTCAACTTGCAACTGCCCCCCCACACACACAACACAATACATATGATACACATTCACATTTTCAAGAGTTGCTAAGGTATCCCAGGTGGTTGCTATGTGGTTGCTAGTAGTTGTTAGGTGGCCACTGTGGTATCTCCATTTGCTAGTAGTTGCTAGGCAGCTGCTGTGGTGTCCCAGGTGGTTGCTATGAAGTTACTTGGTGCTAGTGGTTGTTACCAGGTTAATAGGCCATTGATAAACAGTTGCTAAGACATCCCAGGTGGTTGCTATGGGGTTGCTAGAAGTTGTTAGGTGGCTGCTGTGGTATCTCAGGTGTTGGTAGTTGCTATGCAGCTGCTGTGGTATCTCAAGTGGTTGGTAGATAGATGCTGTAATGTTGCTTGGTTATTGTCTGGTATTCTAAGTGGTTGCTAAGGTGTTGCTAAGTGGTTGCTAATGTGTTCCAGCTGGTTACTACAACGTTTCTAATTAGTTGGTACATGTATGCTACAGTGTTGCTAGATGGTTGAGGGCCGTTGTTATCGTATTGCAGGTGTTTGCTGTAGGATTGTGAGGTGGTTGTTAGGCGAATACTATGGTGTTGCCAGGTGGCGGTTGTGGTTTTGACAAATGGTATCCCAGGTGGTTGCTACGATACATGTTTATATATTTTACATGAAATAATAACTGAACTCTGTTTCTGGACACTGTGTTCGGTCAGTGCTTAGCCTGGAGGGCGCTGTCCGTGGTCCTGCACTTCAGCCAGTGGTGCTGAAATGTGCTGCAGGGCTATACTGCAGCGACACCAGTGGCACACATTAGACGTCACCGCTGTTGTAGACCGAGACTAAACCAACGCCTGAGTAATAAAATGTAAACAAGCAAACAGTAAATAAACCAACACACCATTAACGGATTGTCTTTCCAGAAAACTGTGATGACCGTAGCGACAGTGTGTGATGGCTTTAAATTAGCATTAGCATGACGACAATCTACTACTGAACATTACTGTCATCACAGCTTATCACAGCACAATATTATTATTATATCACATTAATGAGCAACACTTAATAGAGGAAACAACAAAAGGTGAGTGTAAATGTGTTGTTAGGGAGTTCTTTTAGTGTTAATATCCTGTTGTTATGATGTTATTGTGTTGTTATGGTGTTGTTTTTATACTGTTATGTTGATGTCTTATGGGATGTTTTGGTGTTGCTATCCTGGTGTTATGTTATAGTGTTGTTAGGTTGATAAGGTATAGCTATGTGTTGTTATAGTGTTGTTATTATCCTGTTGTTACAATGTTGTTAGGGTATAGCTGTGTTCTAATAATATTAAAATCCAGTATGAAGCTCTAATAATATTAATATCCAGTATGAAGTTCTAATCAAATTAATATCCAGTATGACGCTCTAATAGCATTAATATCCAGTATGAATCTCTACCAACATTAATATCCAGTATGAAGCTCTAATAGCATTAATATCCAGTATGAAGCTCTAATAGCATTAATATCCAGTACGAAGCTCTAATAGCATTAATATCCAGTATGAAGCTCTAATAGCATTAATATCCAGTATGAAGCTCTAATAACATTAATATCCAGTATGAAGCTCTATTAACGTTAATATCCAAAATATTTTTGGACTGTTATGTTGATGTCTTATGTGTTGTTATGGTGTTCATTTTGTGTTACTATGCTGTTATGTTTTTAGATTGTTATGGTGATGTGGTGTTATGGTGTTCTTAAGGTGTCCGTATGGTTTCATGCTGTATGACAACAATCCGAAAGGATTTGGAAAGGCAGCTCCACCCACAGAGGGGGGTCTATCATGCATGATTTAACCATTACAGTACAGTGTCTTACACACACACACACACACACACACACATACACACACACACTGTGTACCTGTTCCTGTACTCTGAGTGTTGCACTTCTTTTCATTACTCAAAATGCCAATGTGACATGTGGTGTGTGTGTGTGTGTGTGTGTGTGTGTGTGTGTGTGTGTGTGTGTGTGTGTGTAGATCACCCCCTAAGGTTACAACGTGAAATGCCGGAATTCAATTTATCACAAAATACCTGAAGCAGAAAAACTCAGAGACAGAGAGAGAGAGAGAGAGCGAGAGAGAGAGCATGTGTGTATGATAAATACTGTGTGATTGTGAATACGTTTGTGTGTGTGTATGTATGTATGTGTGTGTGTGTGTGTGTGTGCGTGTGTGTGTGTGTGTGTTTAACCTCATTAGAGAGTTGTTCATAAATCATCTCAGTTGGAAACCTTGGGTTCTGTGTTTAACCCTTCATCCATACTGATGTTATTAGAGCTTCATACTGGATATTAATGCTGTTAGAGCTTCATACTGGATATTAATGTTATTAGAGCTTCATACTGGATATTAATGTTATTAGAGCTTCATACTGGATATTAATGTTGGTAGAGATTCATACTGGATACTAATGTTATTAGAAATTCATACTGGATATTAATGTTATTAGAGCTTCATACTGGATATTAATGTTATTAGAGCTTCATACTGGATATTAATGCTGTTAGAGCTTCATACTGGATATTAATGTTATTCGAGCTTCATACTGGATATTAATGTTATTAGAACTTCATACTGGATATTAATGCTATTAGAGCTTCATACTGGATATTAATGTTGTTAGAACTTCATACTGGATATTAATGCAATTAGAGCTTCATATTGGATATTAATGTTATTCGAGCTTCATACTGGATATTAATGTTATTAGAGCTTCATACTGGATATTAATGCTGTTAGAGCTTCATACTGGATATTAATGCTGTTAGAGCTTCATACTGGATATTAATGTTATTCGAGCTTCATACTGGATATTAATGTTATTAGAACTTCATACTGGATATTAATGCTATTAGAGCTTCATACTGGATATTAATGTTGTTAGAACTTCATACTGGATATTAATGCAATTAGAGCTTCATATTGGATATTAATGTTATTCGAGCTTCATACTGGATATTAATGTTATTAGAGCTTCATACTGGATATTAATACTTCTGAATTGAACTTTCCTACAGATTTTCAAGCTTCATACTAAAGATCTGAAAACAGTGGAAATCTGGAAGCAGTTGATTTGAAGCGTTTTTAGCTTCAGAGAGGTGGTGTGTGTTTGGTCTCCTGAAATGTTGAGCACGTTGGTGTGTGTACGGTTCAGCACAGGCTGGAGAAATTGAATAATTGATCAGTTTTGCCGCTCGTTACGTGCAGAACTCGCTGTCCAACAGCTGGCAGGTTTTGATGGAGAGGTCAGCCGATAATTGGAGCTGTGGCTTTTTGCCGCCGGAGGGTCCGAAAGGTCTGTGGCATTTGCTGACCTGCCAGGTGAGAGTGACTACATCAGAGAGAGAGAAAGATAGAGATTGACCCAGAGAGAGAGAGAGAGGAGAGAGGAAATGCTAGTCTTCTGTTACTCAGAAAAATGTCATCATGTTTCATCATCCGTCTATGATATAGTCCCCACACACTCATACACACACACACACACACACACACACACACACACAAACAGAAATAGCATTGTATATGAGTTGCCTGCCAAGTACCAGCTCATTAAAAATCAGGTGTGTGTGTGTGTGTGTATTTGCTGATCAGTCTGGGACAGTAAATCCCAATTCACCCCCCTACCCCACCCTCCCGACCCCCTCTCCGCCTGTCCAGAAAGTATCCAAATTGGATAAAGAAGCCTTTTCCTATCTTGGAGTGCTGCCAAATGCCCCCAACAGGGGCAATGCTGAGGTCAATGAACCCTGCATGATCTCCCTACTAGGCAAATGTAGGCCCAAGTGAGCAAAGGGTACCTGGATGACACTGACCAAAGGATTTCCCCGGATGACACTACCGAGACGTCATGGCATGGCCTGTAAATGATCGAGGCTAACCGTCGTCATTCGTTTGCCAGTCACCTGTCATCAATGGCCCATGAGCCACCACTATTATGCCGTTAGGAAACCCTCAGTGTGCGACTAGACCATTCTTGGTACGCCATCACTACGAAATCCCACTCAGTTAGAGGTTTCAGAGATGCTACCACCCTTCACCCGGTACCCTATTAGACGTTGTGTTCTTTTGGTCAAATTTTCAAACTGCTACAACTGACTGGTATGCTCGCCTATTTCTAAATGCAGCCAATCCTGTCAGCACGCGACATCTGTGACGTCCTGGACCGAGTTAATTCCAAACCAGGGATGATCATGATATTCTGACATGACCGTGACAGTGGGCAAAGGGTGGTAGCATCTCGGGAACACAGGGCTTGCGAGCAGCTTCCACACTTGGTCAAACATACTAATTAACGTATTCTTGAAGCACATGGACCAGGGTCTGGAGATGAAGCCGAAGGGTAGAAATGCTACCATCCTTGCCCGGTACCCTATTGGACATCACTCAAATCGCATCCTTTGCCCATGACGATGGTTCTGCGCTCTGCTACAACTGACTGGTGTGCTCGCTTACCTTAAAATGCAGGCAGCCCAGTCAGCACATGGCATCTGTGGCACCGAGTTCATTCCCAGCCAGTTGTGGGATGGACAGAGGGCTTGCGAGCAGCTTCCACACTTGGTCAAATGTACTACTTAACGTATTATTGGGGCAAAGGGACCAGAGTCTGGAGAAAAAGTGCCCAGCAGTGTGTAATCTCCTTGCTGGGTGCTGGTGCTGGGTCTCAGGGCGAAAGGCAGAGGCTCAAGACACCCCCCTAAGGATTGTGCCTCCTTATGAGCGATTAGCGGAAATGAGTGGTAAATGAGAAGGAACCAAGCCTTCTTGATGCACCAACCACCCCCCCACACCCCACCCCACCCCACCACCAAGTGGCTTTTGTGGGCGCAGTGAAAGGACGAACCGGGGATCGAGCGAAAGCCCGCAGTCGGAGGGTCAAGCTGTTTCGCGGAGCCGGTCAAAACCGGCCAGGTTCCAATCCGCCTCGTTCAAAAGGCCTATTCAGAGCGCATTGTGCTCTCTGACATTCTGATGGAATTACACAAAAGAACATTCATAAGAGGAAGGGAAATAATCATTTTGTGGAGGATGGAGAGAGAGGGAGGGGAAAAAAAAATCCCCAACACAATCATATTCACATTAGCACCAGGCATGATGGGTAAAAAGCGAACGACCGGACCTTTTTGTGCCTGGCTCTAATTATCCATCATTTTCGCCGATTCATTTTCCCCCTGTTTTTTCTCCTTTCTATTGCGCTCTCTCTATCTCTCTCTCTCTCTTTCTTTTCATTATTAGCGCCCCCCCACCTCCTCCACAACCACCACCGCCGACGCCGCCTCCGTGGCAGCAGGTCAAGCCTTTTCCGTCATGGTGTAATTTCGAAACCGTGTGAGTGGTTCTGCGGGAAAATGAACGACCGGCACGGGCCGAGTATCCGTCACTGAGCGCCGGGCTAATCTCAAGGCCGGCCTGGATGATACCGCAGAGGACGGTCATTAAAGGAATAGATCGGCCGACAATAGGACACTGTTGTCCCCTGCTGTCGGACAGGTTAAGTCCAAACGTTTGGTGGCTGAAGTTTGGCTTCTTTAATATTTAGCACTGGAGCTACGAGACTATTTTTTTAGCTAACAGGTCGTAATATGGGGCGTAATATGTGCTTTAGTTCATGTTCTAGATAACAGTTCATGTTCTAGATAACACTATTACTAGCTGTCTTCTCTGGAATGATGAAAGGAGCTCCATCCAGTACTTTTGGAACGAGTTGGGGATGGTGAGGTGGGGTGCTGATAATCCAACATTCCGCTGAATGCAATCAAATCCTCACAGCCATGCTCCTCCAAAATCTAGTAGAAAGCCGCCTTCTTCCCTTGACAGTAGAGCCAGTTACTCCAACAAAAGCAGGATCTGCTCTTTTTTTAGTACCCTTAATTTCAGAAGAAACTGTGAATGAGCAGGCGTCCCAATACTTTTGTCCATGTAGTGTAGAAACACCATAGCTATGTGTGTGTGTGTGTGTGTGTGTGTGTGTTTATAATGCAGGCTGTCACTTGTGCTGTGAGTGGTATATATGAAAAAATATAACAGGGCCCTAAAGCATCAACACACAGTGTGTGTGTGTGTGTGTGTGTGTGTGTGTGTGTGTGTGTGTGTGTGCGCTACATTATGGGACCTATTGCCTACAGCTCTCTACAGCCCCAGCCCCAAGAAAACACACTGTAATACATCATATGGCAACATATGAAACATGCTACACTGTGTGTGTGTGCACCTTTCACTGCAGATCTTATTTTCCTGTACATTGCCAGGAAATGGGAAACACCTGCTACCACAAAGGCTATGCAACTGATGGTGTGTGTGTGTGTGTGTGTGTGTGTGTGTGTGTGTAAAGGTCAGGGTCTGTGTTGAGCTGAATGTCAGCTGTCCATCTCTCAGTTTGATTTTCTCGTAACCTCCAGAAATAAATATCAAACACTTGAGCTGTACACACACACACACACATACTCTCTCTCTCTCTCTCTCTCTCTCTCTCTCTCTCTCTCTCTCTCTCTCTCACTCACTCACTCACACACACACACACACACATATACTCTCTCTCTCTCTCTCTCTCTCTCACACACACACACACACACACACACACACACACACATATACTCTCTCTCTCACACACACACACACACACACTCTCTCTCACACACACACACACACACACATATACTCTCTCTTTCTCACACACACACACACACTCTCTCTCACACACACACACACACACACATATACTCTCTCTTTCTCACACACACACACACACACACTTACAAATAAGTGCCGCCTATCTGAGTCCCAGAGGGTCTGATCTGGTGTCAGGAATCATAAGGTAAGAGGTGGTGCAGGGGACTCTATTAGCATTAAAGGGGAACCCATCAGAATTGTTCACAGTGGTGGTGAATGGAACCAGACGTCTGAACCTCCAAGAGCTCCCCTCACAGAAAGTTATGACACCAAATGCTTGGATATACTGTCTGACGCCCGGGACACTGATTTACCAGAGTTTTGAAATGATTTTGGGTCTGACACCTGTTTTTAAAACCACATATCATTGAAATGGTGGAGGGATACATGCAGGGCGTTGTGCCATAAAATAGTCCCCAAATAAATCCTTTTCTCTTTAAAGATTTGCCACTATTTTACCATCATCAGCATTACAGATAAAACTCAGATGATGATGGTGGTAGGTTCACTTATGATTTAGATAGTAAATTAAGTGGCTGTAGTTGGGTTGTAGCCATGGCAACCAATGCCTGCTTAATGTAAAGAAACCTGAGTCAGTACGTTTCTCTGCGGTCTCTCTCTGTGGTGTGTAATTAATGTACGTAATTGTGGATGCATTTGGAAAGCTGTTGTGGGAAAGTATTGGTACTCATACAATGGCTCTCAACCAATCACACTGCAAGGTCGAAACTCACTGTGATGTATACAATCAGAAGCTTGGTGGTGGCGGTATTGCAGGATGAAAAACATGCATTTGATCAACAGCATAGCAGTTTATCTTAAGTAAATATTAAATATTAAAAATACAAACTTCAAAGTTCAAATTCTAGCACTGTTTTTGTAGGCTGTTCCTTATTAGATCCAGTAGGGGGTGCTACTCATTTTAGGATTACAGATATACCCCGTCTAAAAAAGAAGCCAAACATGCTGTAGAACCCTGTGGGGTCCCTTTACGTTTTTGACACAGGATACCACGTAAACCCATGGATACAAACCACTGGATACCACATAAACCTCTGGACACCACAGAAACCTCTGGATGCCAAATATCCACTGGATGCCACATAAACCCCTTGATACCACAGAAACCCTGGATGCCACATAAACCCTGGATGCCACATAAACCTCTGGATACCAAATATCCACTGGATGCCACAGAAACCCCTGGATACCACATAAACCTCTGGATACCACATAAACCTCCGGATACCACATAGACATCTGGATTCCACAGAAACCCTGAATAGTGCATAAACCTCTGGATGCCACAGAAACCCTGGAAACAACAAAAACCTCTGCATACCACAGAAACCCCGGATGCCACACAAACCGCTGGATACCAAATATCCACTGGATGCCACAGAAACCCTGGATACCACAGAAACCTCTGGATACCACAGAAACCCTGGATGCCACATACAACCCTGGATACCACATAAACCTCTGGCCAAATATCCACTGGATGCCACAGAAACCCTGGATGCCACATACAACCCTGGATGCCACATAAAACCCTGGCCAAATATCCACTGGATGCCGATAAAACCCTGGATACCACAGAAACCCCGGATGCCACATAAAACCCTGGATACCACAGAAAGTCTGGAAACAACAAGAATCTCTGGATACCACAGAAACCCTGGATGCCACACAAACCTCTGGATACCAAATATCCTCTGGATGCCACAGAAACCCTGGAAAAAACAGAAACCTCTGCATACCACAGAAACCCTGGATACCACATAAAACCTCTGGATACCACAGAAACCCTGGATACCACATATCCACTGGATACCAAATATCCACTGGATGCCAATGAAACCCTGCATACAACATAAGACCCTGGATACCACAGAAACCCTGGATACCACAGAAACATATACCAGAGCAGCCCTGGAAATGCTGGACACTGATTTGTTCTATAGTGGGCTTTTATAATATCCATTCTAACGTTCTTAAACCACTGCAGTTCTCTCACCAGCTGCAGATCGATGCATCAGGATGCATGTACGGCCTCTCCGACAGTGGCGTAAACAGAGTAAACATCAGGGTAATTAAACTCTGCCTTGATCAGCTCCCCGTGTAGCGCTGTTTCCAGCCGCAATGCTGTTTCATCTCCGCCTCTGGTCGTGCTGTCTGGGGCTGAGCGTGATGTATGTTCCAGAGCAACAGGAGGGATTGCAGCTAAAAGAGGCCGACTCAAGCTGCGACTCCCTTGGACTCCGCTAATGAGGCAAGACGATGAGAGTCATACCCCACATCTCTTTGTGACACCACAGATGGTGAAAGTGGCTGTTGTGCTCTGCGTTTCATCTTTAAAGGTTGAAGAACCTTCTGAACATCAAGAGTTGGATGAGGCAGGAGATCCTAGTGCAGGAAATGCAACAGTGGCAACTCTCCAGAGTCTCTAAAGGGCACTCAGAATGGTGCAATGAAGAAAACACAGTGAGTAGCACTTCTGTGGACAGAAACGCCTTGCTGATGAGAGAGGTTTAACAAACATTTTTTACTCTTCACTTTACTTTTCATTTTATCTTCACTTTACTCTAAACATTACTCTTCATTTTACTCTAAATATTGCTTTACTCTTCACTTTACTCTTCAAACCACATCCAGTAAGCGGCACTTCTGTGGACGGAAATGTTCAACAAACATTATTTAACTCTTTACTTTACTCATCATTTACTCTTCACTTTCTCGAAACATAATTTTACTCTTTACCTTACTCTTCGATTTACTCTTAACATCACTTTAGTTGCTGGTGAGAAAGCTCAACAAACATTTTACTCTTCTTTACTTTTCACCTTACTCCAAACATCACTTTAATCTTCACTTTACTCCAAACATAATTTTACTCTTTACTGTACTTGCCAGTAACTCTTCACTTTCTCTTAACATCACTTTACTTGCTGATTAGAGAGGTCAACAAACATTTTACTCTTCATTTACTCTTTGCTTTCTTAACATTATTTTACTCTGCTTTACTCTTTGCTTTACTGTAAACATCACTTTACTCTTCGCTTTACTCTAAACATCACTTTACTCTTCGCTTTACTCTAAACATTACTTTACTCTTCTTTACTCTTCGCTTTAGTCTAAACATCGCTTTACTCTTCATTACGCTTCACTTTACTCTAAACATCACTTTACTCTTCGCTTTACTCTAAACATCACATTACTCTTCGCTTTACTCTAAACATCACTTTACTCTTCGCTTTACTCTTCGCTTTACTCTAAACATCGCTTTACTCTTCATTACGCTTCACTTTACTCTAAACATCACTTTACTCTTCGCTTTACTCTAAACATTACTTTACTCTTCTTTACTCTTCGCTTTACTCTAAACATCGCTTTACTCTTCATTACGCTTCGCTTTACTCTAAACATCACTTTACTCTTCGCTTTACTCTAAACATTACTCTTCGCTTTACTCTAAACATCACTTTACTCTTCATTACTCTTCGCTTTACTCTAAACATCACTGTACTCTTCGCTTTACTCTAAACATTACTCTTCGCTTTACTCTAAACATTACTCTTCATTACTCTTCGCTTTACTCTTCGCTTTACTCTAAACATTACTGTACTCTTCTTTACTCTTCTCTTTACTCTAAACATGGAACCATGGATTGTGTGAACAGTCCAGACTAGTGGACTAGGTGGTTCCTGGCACATTTTGGGTTTGTTGATGCTAAGCACTCATGGCTTGAAGGCCACGGCCTGATGCAGTATTGTTGCTGACCATGTGCATCCCATCTTGGCCACAACTGACTGACGTTTTCTAATGGATGAAGCATGACGACGCACCAGCTCAACTGATCTCAGTGTTTGTTCACTGCTGGTTCAGTGCATGGAGGAGTCCTTGGAATCTGGAAGATCTTGTGAAATCCATGCCACAAAGAATGTAGGCAAGGCCTCACCCGGTATTAGTGTGGTGTGGTGTTCCTAATAAAGCGTCTGGTGAGCGTATATACTTACATAGCAATACAGCAATTAAAGCCTCCTAAAAGTAGACCCAGCAAACATTGCTCAGCGTAATTGCATATCTCATTATCTTGCATCCATCATGCAGCAATGCAGTCAGGATTGGTGGCTGATGGATGAAAAACAACGGCCTCGTAATGACTTTGTGCGTCAAGTTAATGAGAGCAAAATATACGGCGATAAAGACAGATGATCCCTAATTGGATGGAGACTAAATGGTGCTTCACCTATTTGCGTGAGCGTTCATTTGTTTACAACCCCTACTTGGGCTTGTTAGCTTGGGAGGATTGGATTACGTGGCATGGTGTGACTGATTATGTCATTATTGACTATAATAAAAGACACATTATATGCTTTAATAAAACTGTTGTGATTGGGTATAACAATGTGTGTGTGTGTGTGTGTGTGTGTTTTATATATCATAGTGGCAAAGACAGAAATTGAATAACCTAACCACACCCAAGTCAGTTTGATGCTTTGCCTTTACAGCTGTAGAAACGCAGATACATCCGCAGACCTGACGGGTGTTTGTAAATCTTAATGATGCTGAATCTTTTCAGTGTATTATTTTTTATTATGGTTATTAGTTAATAGATAAATAAATTCAGATTTAAATCAATTGGCAAAATAAACAAATAAATGAGTGAATCTGTGGATGGAAGAATGAGTGAATGAAGCGTGCTCTGAAACGTGACACCAAACCATCTCATTTTGAAATCTAAATCTTCTGTCACTTTACTCTTCAGTTTAAACATTACTTTACTCTTCACTTTACTCTAAACATCACTTTACTCTTCACTTTACTTAAATCATTATTTTACTCTTCAGTTTAAACATTACTTTACTCTTCACTTTACTCTAAACATCACTTTACTCTTCACTTTACTTAAATCATTATTTTACTCTTCACTTTAAACATTACTTTACTCTTCACTTTACTCTAAACATTACTCTTAACATTATTTTACTCTTCGCTTTCTTTAAACATTACTCTTTGCTTTACTTTAAACATCACCTTATTCTTCAGTTACTCTTCGCTTTACCCTAAACATTATTCTTTACTTTACTCTTCATTTACTCTTTATTTTGCTCTTCACTTTACTCTTCATTTTGCTCTTTACTTTAAACATTACTCACTTTTCTCACTACTTTACTTTTCGCTATACTCTAAATATTACTTTACTCTTCACTTTACTCTTCAATTTACTCTAAAAAAAAAGGATTCGGCTCTTTACTTTACCCTAAACATTACTTTACTCTTCACTTTACTCTTCAATTTACTCTAAAAAAAAAATTCTGCTCTTTACTTTACCCTAAACATTACTTTACTCTAAACGTTACTCTTCACTTTACTCTAAACATTACTTTACTCTTCACTTTACTCTTCATTTTACTCTAAACATCACTTTATTCTTAGTTACTCTTCACTTTACTTTTCACTTTACCCTTACTCTTCACCTTAGTTGTCATTTTGCTCCTCACTTGACTCTAAATATTACTTTACTCTAAACGTTACTCTACTCTTTACTCTTCACCTTACTCTTTACTTTAATCTATAATTCATTCGTTACTCATTACTGTACAATACACATTACTAATCACTTCACTCTTCACTTCACTCTTCACTTCACTCTTCACTCCAGTACACTCACCCCTTATGCTATTCTTTACTCCACTCTGCTCTAAACTTCTTCCCTTTTCATTTCCCTCAGTACTTCAGTATCTGTTCTGTTCCTCTCCTGTCCTAATAAATCCGTACAGGCTGATGAGTAGGAGCAATGCTTTCCTCTTAAGAGTTCTCCTTTTATAGACTATAGCGTGTACTTTAAGCTCGACAGTCCTAAACTGTCCACAAATCATGTCTTTCTTAGTCTTAGAGCCCTCGCTCTAATTTCACAGTCCAAGTGTCAAGCACAGGGCTTTAAACGGTACATTACACAAAAGAGAATGGGGAGAAAGGACAGAGAGAGAGAGGGAGCGAGGGAGAGAGAGATTGTAAGAGTACTGAAAGATGATGTGCTTAATGTCAGGTGATGAGCTGGAGAACAAGGGTGCACTTTTATTAAAAGGGTTTTATGAGGAGAGAAGAGAAAGAGCAAGAGGGGAGCTGGAAAGAGCAAAAAAGAGCAATAGAGGGTTGAGAGAGAGGGCAGGGGAGAGAAAGAGAGTGTGTGTGTGTGTGTGTGTGTGTGTGTTTCTATCCCTCAGATCCCACAAAATCTCACAAGAGTGTGTCTGAGAAGTGAAGGAGAGGTGGATGGTGAGTGCAATATGCTGCAGAGGAATCTGTGCACAAAAAGGCTTTTAGGCTGAGAGAGGGTGTAGAGGTTGTGGGTATGAGAGAGCGAGTGAGAGAGCGCGACAGAGCGAGAGAGTTGAAGAGGTGTTGCAATGCTATATTGGCTGCAGTCTTGAAGTTCAAAGTCCCCTCAGGCGAGACAGTTGGGTTGCACAAGTCCAAGACTCTGGCCCTAAAAAGCTGAGCCAGAGTGGGCAGTAGGGTTCAGAGAACGTAATCATAAAAGTATAATACAAATAATAAGAAATAAAAAGTAACCATTATAACAGTCAGTAGACAGAGACATTAATAATAATCAATAGGCAAAATAAAGTAACACTGTTGAATAGACAGATGAAGTAATAATATTTGATGAATAAAGGAATAATATTCAATAGACATGGACAGAATGAAAAATATATAAATAACAATCTCATCTCTTTAGAAGTTTTTCTGGGCTTTAGTAAACATAGATGGGTGAATCGGGGAGGGGGGTTGGTTGGGTGAAACTGGGGACCTGCCAACTTCTTTTACTCTAAGCAAGATGAGTCCATTGGCATTGCAGCGGTGTATTCATCGAGCCTTCAGGAGCTTCTGAATTTCAGGAGCTTCAGCAGACCACCCCCAACCTAATTAAGAGCCAGTTAGTTGTGCTACTCTTCCACTCATATACTCACCTCCACTGAACCAGTCACTTAATACATACTCATATACTCACTGCTCCAGACCCCAGCTTCCCTCTCTTCCTCTAATTTTCTCTCCTCTTTCGCTCTTCTACCCTCAGCCTATTACTCCTTCGGCTCTTTAAACGGACAACACCATTACACACTGGTATGCACATGCACATTAAATCCATTTTTAACTGGGTTTTTTCTCCACACTCTGAAGCCCATTAGCTCTTAATGAATATATTACAGTACAGCAGGTCGACTTGAAAAGCCAGCGTTGGCCTGTGATTCGAAGGAGTCGTTTAAACTCCTCTACAAATGAGTCCTTGGCATTCATTAAGATTCCTTCGCTTTCCTAAAGTCTTTTGGTCATGCTGACTGTTGCTAAGCTGTTGTTATTTGGTCACTAGAGTGAATCTAAGTAGCTGCTCTGCTTTGTCAGTGGGTGGTTGCTATGGTGTTGCTATGGTGTTTTGTCATGGTATTCCAGGTTGTCACAAGGGTGTTGCTGTGCAGCTGCTATTGAATTTTAAATTTTCAGGTCATTGCTAAAGTGTTGCTATGGTATACCAGGTAGTTACTAGTGCAGTTGTTGAGGTACTTTATGTGCAAGTGGTTAATACAGCAGTTTCAGATGGTTGACAAAGTGTCCCAGGTGGTTGCTAAGGGGTTGATATATTGGTTCTAACGTGTTCCTAGGTGGTTGCTATGACAATCTTGAAGATATTTTTTGGGTTCAAGCTCAGGTGTTCCAGGTGCTTAATGCAGCAGATGCTGTGATACTTCAGGTGGTTGCTACCCAGCCAACATGCTAATGTTGGGCACATGGGTTCCAGGTGGGCATGGGCTCTGAGTGGGTTTGTACATACTATGGTACTTGGACCCGGTTGGGCTTCCCAAATGCTTATAGCCCACTCTATAGGCACTTCAGGTGGTTGCTACCCAGCCAACATGCTAATGTGGGGTTCACATGGGTTCCCAGCTGCCCTCACATGGAAAAGGGCCCCAGGTGGTTGCTAAGGGATAGGTAGTTGGACGGTATGGTGTTGCTAATGTGTTCCTAAGTGGCTGCTGTGGTATCCCAGGTGGTTGCTATGGGGTTGTTAAGGTATTTTAGGTGCTTATCTTGGTTTTTCAGTCCTCACTTTGACCTCCACCGTTCCTGTAACCTCTACCTGAGACACTTAGCCATCTTCTGAGAGTCTTCTCCTGCTCTGTGGGCATCAGTTATGTTAATGTTCAGAGTGCTCAGCAGCTGAGGAACCCATGGAGGCTGATGGCTTCAAAAAGGCTTTGAAATTTGCATCTTCTGGTCTTTACTAATGATGACTTTGAACAAGCCATAGCCCAAACAAGCTAATTAAGGTCTGAGACCTTAGAAGTTATGAGAGTTCGAGTCTCTTGGGGGGAGAAAAATGTTTGGTCCTTATCTTCATGCCTGTTGGAGATCAGTTCCTTGCCTCTGTAAATGCAGTGTTATCCCACAGTAACCAGCTCTAGACCCACACCGGCCCACCGGGAGTTTCCTTTGACTGTCCCAATTAGATACTCTGGCACAGATGGTAGGTGTGGAACCAGGATGCTGGGTTCTGGCGGTCATGTAATGTGAGAATCACACTAATGATCGAATCGGAAGAGCCATAGAAGTTTGTGGCCTTTTATTAGATCTCGCACATCCTCCCTCTCTCCCTCCCTCAGACTCTAGACTCCTCTTTGAGTTTTCCTCCTTCTTTCTCACCCTCTTTCACCTTCTCTCACTCGCTCGTTCTCACTCCTTCACACACTTCTCCTGCTCACACACACAGCTGAGCCTTTCACCGAGCTCAGCTTGAGATTATTAGAGAGGTGTAATAAAACTGATCGAGGGCCGAGAGCGAGCCGTCTGGCCCCGGTGCCCTGCCGGTCTGGCAAATGGCACTGGACTGATTTACTCCATCCCTTGCGCTTCCGTGTGGCCTAAGTGAAGCTCTCGGACTGTGGGAGTTTTCTATCAGCCCAAAGTCTCACGATCATTGTTTTGAACAGTATTTGGTTGTAGAGGAACATAAAGTGCCTAATCCTGTTCAGCTTGACATGAAGCTATAAAATATAAAGAACTGCTGGAATGAATCTCTAATAACATAATTAATAACATAACATAATCATAACTAATAACATTAATATCCAGTATGAAGCTGTAATAACATTAATATTCAGTATGAAGCTCTAATAACATTAATATCCAGTGTAAAGCTCTAATGAGATTAATATCCAGTATGAATCTCTAATAACATTAATATCCAGTATGAAGCTTTAATAAGATTAATATCCAGAATGAAGCTCTAATAACACTAATATCCAGCATGAAGCTGTAATAGCATTAATATCCAGTATGAAGCTCTAATAACATTAATATCCAGTATGAAGCTCTAAGAACATTAATATCCAGTATGACGCTCTAATAGCATTAATATCCAGTATGAAGCTCTAATAACATTAATATCCAGTATGAAGCTCTAAGAACATTAATATCCAGTATGAAGCTCTGATAACATTAATATCCAGTATGAAGCTCTAAGAACATCAATATCCAGTATGAAGCTCTGATAACATTAATATCCAGTATGAAGCTCTAACAGCAGTAATATCCAGTATGAAGCTTTAATAACATTAATATCCAGCATGAAGCTCTAATAACAGTAATATCCAGTATAAAGCTCTAATAGCGTTAATATCCAGTATGAAGCTCTAATAGCATTAATATCCAGTATGAAGCTCTAATAACATTAATATCCAGTATGAATCTCGAATAACATTAATATCCAGTATGAATCTCGAATAGCATTAATATCCAGTATGAAGCTCGAATAGCATTAATATCCAGTATGAAGTTCTAATAACATTAATATCCAGTATGAAGTTCTAATAACATTAATATTCAGTATGAAGCTTTAATATCATTAATATCCAGTATGATGTTCTAATAACATTAATATCCAGCATGAAGCTCTAATAACATTAATATCCAGTATGAAGCTCTAATAGCATTAACTAGTAATATTTAAATTAAATAACAAAAATGAATAATCCATAATGTCTCATATTTTAAAAGCAGTAATCAAATTCATAGGCATTTAACTACGTATAGTATTTTATTACAGTAGATTTGGAAACATCTGTTTGTTTGTAAAAACACATTAAACATGGAAATCAATACATGAAATCCAAACAGCTTCATTGTTTACCCTCCAGAACGGAGGGCAATCTTCAAAGAAAAGCCAACAGGCTGAAATGCCTTATTTTGGAGACTAATTATACCTCTTGACAAGGGACTTGCATTAATGATGAAGTTTCTTCTGTTTCAAGAAGACACTGATGGGATCATGCTTTAATTAGTGCATATTAAAACTGGTGAGGATATGGCTTCATTTTAGTCGCAGGGCCTCCAACAGCCCTTTATTTCATCGCTTACCAGTAAATCTGATCAACTGGACGTCAGGGTAGCTCTCTGTGTCATGCCTAATTTGCCGTCCCATTGCGATTTCTACCAATGTCTAAAAAAGTGGGTGCGCCGTGAGCGCGCTCAGATTTGGAAGTGAATCATTTCCAGAGTGAATCACCCCACCGCCATATCATCCCCATTAGCCGAGTGCGTTAGTCACCTTCTGACCAAAGCACCGTCATCTCCTTTCCCACCACTGTGACGACGCCGCCGTATTCCGCCAATTTATCTTCCGCTAGCGCAATTAGAGCGCAACGTCAAGCCACTTATCATTAACAGGGATTAATTATAGGGGATGAAGTGTAGGAGTGGCAGGAAAGATGTATAATCACTGATTCAGCAGGTCCCCACTGCGTTATCTCCCGAGTCAAAAATCTTAATGAGTCATGAGGACGAGAACGAGCTGCTAATAGACCTAGGAGAGATACCAGGCTGTCTCTCTCTCTCTCCCTCTCGAGTTTAAAGCATTCCACGGCTGAATGACATGGATGAAAGAGCACACGGCGACTGGGAGACCTTACGATGTATTAAAACACTTAATTATTTCTTTCTTTTTTTGGTCATTGAATCAGATAAACCCTTTGATTCATTAAGAGACACAGGGCACTATTTTAGCGATCTTTTGGTCTCTGCTATCGTAGCGACAGGAAAAGTACGCCAGCTTCAAACACGCTAATCATTGGTGTGTTTTTAAGGGGGTGTTACATGCAATAATAAACCAATCGGCCTGTCCTTCACCATTCCCTTTAAGAGCTAGGTGTGGCCTGATGCAGGAGGTGTATGCGAGTTGGGCTGCACGTGCCTGTGTTGACAATTCACCGCCAAGAGAGCAACAGACGTCTGACTGTTGACGTCTGCCCACAGAAACGTTCATCTGGAACCACCTGATTGCTTCTAGCAGATATAGTCACAAGGTCCTTCCCCTGAGTCCTAGTTGAGTCTTAAGTTTGCAAGTCTAGTTGCAAGTCTGACTTGTATTTCAGGTCTGAGTCCAGTCTTTAGTCTTTGGAAGTTGAAGTCTAGTCTCAAGTCCCAGCAGAGTTCCCAAGCCTCTGGGATATGAGGCTTAGTCTATTTTCAAGTCTTTGGACACAATTCCACATCGGGTTTGGGAGTCTGAGTCCAGTCTCAAGTCTGGGATAATAGTCTCAAGGAAGTTTTTAAGTCTCTGGATTGCAAGTCCAGTCTCAAGTCTCTAGGATGCGAGTCCAAGTCTAGTCTCAGGTTCCTGGGATTTGCATCCTAGTGGTCCCGGGCCTCTGGGATGCGAGTCTAAGTCTAGTCTCAGGTCCCTGGGGTTTGCATCCTAGTGGTCCCGGGCCTCTGGGATGCGAGTCTGCATCAAGTTTTGTCTACTTTCAAATCTTTGAGTTGGGAGTCCGAGTTTAGTCTCAGTTGTCTGGGTTGGGAGTCCGAGTTTAGTCTCAGTTGTCTGGGTTGGGATCCAAGTTTTGTCTCAAGTCTTTGTTATGAGTCTGAGTCCAGTCTCAAGTCTGGGGTGCGAGTCCAAATTAGGTTCTGAGGTCTCTAGGGTGTGAGTCAGAGTCCGGTATGGAGGCTCTAGGGTGTGAGTCCAAGTTGCGTGTCGAGATGAGTCTCCAGAACATTTAGTAGAGGTGCATGCTGGTGGGGCTTGGGCTGGAGAAACAGTGGTGAAGAGTAGTGTTTACACACAGCCGAACGTCAGCGGTTTCTGTCAAGAAAGCTGACACTGTGGACGTTGATGATATGGCCAAGAACTATAAAGGGAAACGGACCAAGAACTGTTTCTCTAAGCTTGCCATGTTTTAGCTGAAACCTGGATTTCGGGTGAGCAAGATGAGTTGTTTGATGATTGGCCCTTGGAAGCAACATTGTGGGAAGACTTGCAAGATCTGGCAAGTTGCCTCGATCACGATCAGGGTAAAACAGTCGTCTGGCAGACTAAGGTCAGTCAGTTAAGAACAGATAAGAAGCGCTCAGACATTATGCAAACGTCTCACCCCGCAGCGAAAATCCCCAGTGTCCAATTAAGTGCCGGACACAAATGGACAGTATAAGTGTGAATTCAGCACTGGGGATTTTATTGTGCGTACACTCCACTAACCACCTTCCACAATGCACTAGAAAACCACTTAACTGCTTTATTTCCTATGATCCTCTAGAGACACGCAACCCTCAACATTTCTGGACTTGGGCAGAGGCCTTGAGGTCGTTGCTGAATCCCTCCGCCCTTCTCATCCACTTGGGGTCCAGCCTTTTCCTGTAGCATTCTGAACCTAATCATTAGTCTAGTCATTAGTCTCTATGAAGAACCCCCTCCTTTCTGTCTCACCTCTCAGCTGTATTTCAATCCATCACACTCTTGAGGCCCGTGGGTAACGACTCTAAACGGCATAGACTGACTGAGACAGGCGACAGTGCTTCTGTTTGATGGGCCCATTCACTGATAGCCAGATCATCAAACTCAAATATTCGCCCCTACGCCGTCTCTGGCTCATGGTTTTTGGACATAAAATATGTAGCCTACTTATTTTTTTATAGATCAGTGCTGTGTGTTGCATTGGATATCCATGTGATTGATTCCTGCCAGACAGATGAAATACAGAGGGTTTGAAATCACTCTCAATCAACTGGGCCGGTGGAGAACCATGGCTATCGGAGCTAGGTTCTGATCGTCACGGTTACTTCAAAGGGGGCCTAGAATGGAAAACATCCTAAACCGAACTAGTTAATCAAGGCACCAATTCCAAGGCCAATTCAAAGACCCTTGACTCTTTATATATTTACATCCCCAGAATTGACAGAAACCCAGCTCACTAGCTTAAAAAAAGGTCTTTATAGCCCTAGTCAAAGCTGTCACATCGTAAAATGCAATATCCACTTTGGGGAAAATATGGTTTTTAATACTTGCAGACTTCTCCGTTTTGATGCACATCACCGCCAGACTCACGGTTGCTACACGGACCAGGCATTACATCCACCATTGCGTTGGTTCCCCAGCTGAAGGAGCCTAGCACAACCCTGTGAATTCTGACTCCTCCTCCTGGCTCTAGAATTGTCAGTATTGACACAAGTTTCGCGTCGCAATTGCAAGACGTCAATGGTGACGTCACCACGGTCCTATGAGCTTTCTAGGAGCTTTCATTGGCCATGTGCACTCATCTATATAAGCATGATCAAGCCACTACTAAGGCCTTCTCAATGATGCCCCTCGTACCAGGTACACGATTTTAGCCCCAATTGTCAAGTCACCACCTGCTTTTGGAGATCCCTGACAAAAGCCTTGGGTCGGCAAATCGCGCTGGCTCGGTCGATTCCCCAACAAAGAGCTAGCAAGTTTAATATCGGTAGAACTGTCCTATGAAAGCTCTTTCTTGGTAGGCTATTGGTCACAGAAATGGAACCGGCTAAGCAGGCTACGTGGTGGCGTCCCCGAAAAGGTCCTGCCTCTTGCAATTGTGGCTCAAACTTGTGGGCTTGTTCGTTTCTTCAGGGAAATTAATTATGCCGCTGTTTTTCCCGCCTATTAGAAAGTCACTGCTGTTTGTTGATGTCTACCTCATCGTTTGAAGGCCTGAAGTTTGTAGCATTCATTTTGCCAGCTAATTCATACTAATATGGATGTCTTATGTGATTAATCACATGGTCAATCATGGTGGATAACGTCTTAATAGACTTTCAGAAGGCCTAGCTAGAGCCTAGAGGTCTTCAACCCTGGACCTGGAATCTGGAAAGTCCAGAGTTGGAGACTTGGAGGGATGTTTTTCGCTGTGGTCCCTGTGTCCCTGTACCACGGGTAGCTCCAGAAGCCTGGGGTTGTGGGTTCAATCTTCGCTCTGGTCTTTTTTTGGTGTGTTCTTACCATGTCCATATTCAGAGTTTTCTGGGTGCTCTGTAGACAGATGAGTGGAGGGTACCCTATGAGGGGCTGGTGCCCAATCTAGAAGGTATACCTGCTTTGCACCCAATGATTACGGGTAGGCTCTGAACCCAATGCAACTTGGAAAAGAAGATGAATAATTGAATTGAATTGGTCCTCCTGATTTAACCCCCCCCCCCCCCCCCCAGTTTGCTTCCTCTGCCCATTTTCAACAACAGGAGGCAATCTTCCGGGAAAGCGACTGACGGAGCGGATGATCCAGCAGTGCTAGAGGGGAAACAGGTCAGTCATTAGCCTTCCGATCGAGCTCCAGAGTGGACGGAGGCCTTCTGATATTTTCAAACATGTTTGATTCGTAACAACTCAAAATGCTGATGGGTCGTGTAAGCGCGAGAAGCCACTCCGGCCGTACCTGGCACTTAGCCGGCGATGCAGCCGTCGGTCTGTGTTGATCGGGTGCAGAGTAATTACTGTCATCATGGGGGCCAGATGAAATGGTAATTGCGCTCAGCTTTATGGGCGCAAAGGGCTAATGAAAAGAACACATCTGCTATCCCTCTTCAGCATTCCTCTGCTGGAGAGGCCTATACACCCTGACTTCCACTGGTCCGTGTACAATAGATACAACTATTGTTACAGGAGAAAGGGCCAGTATGTGTGTGTATTACTATCTTTGTGAGGTCCTCACAATGAGTGCATCCCCACAATGACGGGACAACATGACAACATGAGGTTAGGTAAGGTTAGCTCCTCCCACCTCCTACCCACTTTCCCTTCCTTCTCTACCGCTATGCCTCTCAGCTCACCATTACTCCCGTTCCTCTTACCTCCCTCACTTTGACTCCCATCTCCACCTCATGCCCTTTTGCCTCCCAGCTGACCTGCCTCCTCCTCCTCCCTCACCTTCTCCATTTCACCTTTAAGATCCATCTGCTCCTCGTCACCTCTCAAGTCTACCTTCCTTGCTTCCCAGCCCACACCTTCCAAAACCACCTTCTTGAACCTCTTTGCCTCTAAGATCCACCTCCTCCCTTTCGCTTCTCAGCTTTACTTTCACCTCTCCACCCTTGCCTCCATGCCCCCATGCCTCCATGCCTTCCTGTTCTACCCCCTGCCCTTTGCCTCCCAGGTCCACCTCCTCCAGCTCCACTTCCTCCTCTTCACCCTCACCACTCCCCCTTCCCAATCCACCTCCTACCCCTCTCCTCCCAGCTCCACCTGTACCGCCTTTCAGATCCACTTTTTCCCTTTTGCTTCCCAGCTTCACTTCTTCCTCTCCACCCTTGACTTTTACATCCGCCACCACCATCTCCTGTCCACCCTCACCTCCTCCTTTTCCTCCCAGGTCCACCTCCACTGCCTTCCACCTCTACCCCTTCATTTTCCAGTTCCACCTCTTCCACTTTCCAGATCCACCTACTTTGTCATTTCCCAGATTCACTCCACCCTCACCTCCTCCCCCTCCACCATCCAAATCCACCTCCTTCCTTTAGGCCTCCAAGAACCACCTCCACTGCCTTTTAGATCTTTCTCTCCAACCTTATCTCATCCCCTCTACCTTCCTGATCTACCTCCAGCCCTTTGCCTCCCAGGTCCACTTCCTCCAGCTCCACTTCCTCCTCTATTGCTTCCCATCTCCTCTTGCTCCCATCCACCCTCGCCTCCTCAGAGCTCCTTAATGCTGAATAACCAACAGAAATGCGTCAGTTTTTGTCCCGTTGAGTCTGAAATGGTAACGGGAGAATCAGGAAAAGTTCTTGGCTTTGTACGTTGATGTAATTGTTATTAATACAGAGTCATTTCTGAACTTTTCTATTGGTCGATTTATAAGGTCTAGGCAGTGCAAAGCCCCGACGTCACTCTGCACTGCTACAAAACCGAGTCGAGGTATTTGTTACGATGGTGACGACAAGTCTTGTGTACTATGGGGCAGTGGTGGTTCAGCAGTTAGAGTGCCGGGCTATCAATAACAGGGGTTCGATACCCTGGGTTCGATACCCGGGCTCGGCAAGCTGCCACTGTTGGGCCCTTGAGCAAGACCCTTTCTACTCCCCGGGTGCTGGAGTTGGCTGCCCACCGCTCTGGGTGTGTGTGTGTACTCACTGCCCCTAGCTCACTAGTGTGTGTGTGTGTGTGTGTGTGTGTGTGTTCACTACCACAGATGGGTTAAATGCGGAGGACACATTTCGCTGTGCAGTGTACACTGTACAGTGACAAATACGTGCACCTTTACCTTTAGATAGCGATGTTTCCAAGCACTCAATTAAATCCACCTTTACAACGAATGCTGCAAGTTTAATGATGTGTAAATTGCTAATAAGCATTTGCTGCCACCAGCTGACATCAGTGACAACGCTGCTCATTTGAATATCCAGTCTTTGACATCTTTGATGCAGCCTTTTAACTCTGCTTCCATTAAAAATAACTGTATATTTTTGTTTTTCATTTTCACCTCATTGCCGGTGCCGTGACTGGGAAGGAAGAGGCGCAGCACAGCATCTCAGCACAGATGGGGAAGTGATAACGGGGGGTGGGGGCTGGGGGTGTTTAAAAGCATAGTGTTTGCTGTCATAAGAAAACACTTTATCACCAAAAGGACGACTTTAGGATAGGAGGAAAAGCAAACATCCCTAAACCGAAGAACTTTCCACTCATTACTCAGTAACTACGACAATTTATTAGGCAACAACTTCTAGTGACTGTGGTGGTTCTCATACCCAGACGGGCAGCACTGATCAGTTGTGCAAATGTAGGGAAGTACTGCCAATAGAATAGTTGAACCAACCTGAACCACGAAGGCACCATGCTTCCTAATGCCAGGCCTGGGCTGCAGAGATATAAAGCCGTGAGCCATGTTCTCTGGAATGATGGTCATCCTGACCTGTGAATGCAATCAAATCCTCACAGCAATGCTCCTCCAAAATCTAGAAGAAAACCCTCCTCCCTGGACAGTAGAGACAGTTACTCCAACAAAAGCAGGATCAACTCTTTCTTTTTTTTTAATATTCCTAATATCGGAAGAAACAACGAGCGAGCAGGTGTCCGGATACTTTTGTCCAGGTGTCCCGATCTTTTGACCGTAGTTTTGCATTCAAAATATGTTCGGCATGCAGCCAACTCAACACAACCAGAGTACTGTCAGGTAACAGTTACTAAGCAATGATTGGAGGGCTAATAGTAAATAAGGCAGGGTTTGAGATTGGCCGGTCCAAAAAAGGGGTGTGGCTAAACATGCAGAAGCTGTCAATGATGCATTTTTCCACCTCTTAGCTAGGATTCCTAGGAGGTGCTAGGAGGGTGAAGCATGTGCTTACTAATTCTGTTATAGCAGCTAACAAGGCTAACCGGCTAGCATTGCTAATGCTGAGTAATAGGGGAGAGAGGAGAGGCCACCTTACCCACCCAGAGATAACTAGGACAGTTATGCTCTCTGGGACTCCCAGCCAAGGATGGCTGTGGTATCACTGGCAATCTTCCAATGATGGGGAGGCCTTCCTGCTTTCAACGTTCACTAACTAAAACTTCTCTTAGGCAAATAGAAAGACCATCAGCTATTAGCCTAGTTGTATTGATCACATGGTCTTGGGTTCAGTACCCAGGTTTGCTAAACTGACACTTTCGGGCCTTCGAACAAGGCCCTTAACCCTCTCTGCTCCAGAAGTGCCGCTGTATGGCTATCCTTGTGCTCTGGCCATAAGCTGCTATAACAGAATTAGCAGTTAGCGCTCTCCTCCAAGCATGCTGAGAGCGCTAACTGCTAATTCTGTTATAGCAGCTATCAAGGCTAACCGGCTAGCATTGCTACTACTGTTAGTAAAAGGGGAGAGAGGAGAGGCCACCTTACCCACCCAGAGATAACAAAGACAGTTATGCTCTCTGGGACTCCCAGCCAAGGATGGCTGTGGTATCACCGGCAATCTCCCAATGATGGGGAGGCCTTCCTGCTTTCAACGTTCATTAACTGAAACTTCTCTTTATTAGATTAGATTTATCTCGATTAGAAAGGCCATCAGCTATTAGCCTAGTTGTATTGATCACATGGTCTTGGGTTCAGTACCCAGGTTTGCTAAACTGACACTTTCGGGCTTTCGAACAAGGCCCTTAACCCTCTCTGCTCCAGAAGTGCCGCTGTATGGCTATCCTTGTGCTCTGGCCACAGGTTTCCAGGCTGGGATCATGCGAAGACAAGTACTTTGTGACTGAGTCGATTTAGCAGTTGAAGACGTTGGGGTGAACAGGGCCAGGTAGAGGGACACGGCAAAGGCAAGATTCGTAAACATCCATGGAATTATGCGATTTCATTCATTAACAGTATCCCGTTCACCTCAGTTTACCCGCTGTGCCCCCTCTCTCTTTCTCGCCGCCGCCCTTTCTCAGGCATCTTTCTTCCCTCTGCTTTCCCCATCGCCCATCGCTTTCTCTGCGCTCAGAATTAAATGAACTCACATCAAAGCCACATTTGGCATTCGCTGTCATATTGCGTTTCGGAGCGCCTTTCCCCACAATGTGACATTTACTGCCAGGGCGGCGCGGGGCTAGCGGCTGCAAGCAGATTTATGTCTGGAGCACCGGCGGTATCCATCAGCCCAAGAAAGTGCAATTTCACCGCGTCGTTCACTTTCAAATGACTCCCATTCACACCTTAGCCTTCATCAAAGCGCCGCGGGAAGAAAGAAACCTGTCACACACACACACACACAGATACATGTATTCTTAATTACGTCACACTGGGCCTTTTCTTCACCAGACAGAGTGGCCTCAGATTTAGAAGCCAGGAAAGTAAGATAAGCCCCCCACCCACCCACCCCCCAGTGCTCTGCTCTGTATGAGCCAATAGAATAGGAGAAACTATTGGCCTATTGGCACCATGCCTAACCATCCCAGGCGTGGGCTAGAGGGGTATAACGACCCCCCCCTCAACCCCCCCCCAACACCATCCCAGCATTGAGCTGTGGAGCAGTGGATTGAACTGTGTTCTCTGGAATGATAATGAGGTGGGGTGTTGGCAATCAAATCCTCACAGCAATGCTCTTCCTAGTATCTAGTAGAAAGCCCACTTCCCTGGACAGTTGAGAGTTATTTCAACAAAAGCAGGACAAACCCTTGATTGCTGGAAGAAAGAAAAGAAACAATGACTGTGCATGTGTCCCAATACTTTTGTCAATTTTTTCCCCCAACATTACTGGAGCTCAATACGCTTAGAGGAGAACGCTAACGGCCAGTTCTGTGAAGTCAGCTAATAGGCTGTATTTGTGCTGGCTATAGCGTCTTGCTGAATCGTCGGGGAAGAGGGAGGGGTCATCCTGTCCACCCGGAAAGAGAGTGACGCCGAGACTCCCTGACTTACGGATGGTTGTGGCATCACCTGGGCTTCCCCACTGCCCCACCCCCCAATTGATTACTTGTAATCTATACAATGCAGTAGCTGCCTACCACTTTCTCGGCAGCTAAGTGTTAGCTGAATGCTAAGGTTGCCCCTCATACAGCAATGTCTGCCGAGGTCTTCAGACCTTCTGGACCTTGAATCCAGTTTCCAGTCCTGAATTTTGTGACCCTTGGTAGGTGTGACATTGTGGGACCAATCACTAGGGCTCCCCTAATCTGCGAAGTGGCTTTCCCCTTTGCAACCTTGCGTTTCGGCCCCGTTGTCGTATGAGGTCTCGGACACTCAGGCTGCCTGATGCTAGGTGGGCACGATGAGGCTGATAGCGCTTGTACAGCGAGGCGTTTGCATCCGCAGGCCACTGGAGAGGCGATTAAGATAGAGGAGGGTGATTTATGGAGTTAAGAGCACGTAATTGAAATCATCCTCGTGGCCGAGCGATTCGCTCTCCTGCCTCACAGGGCGGCTAGGGCGGGCATCTTCCTTCCCGCTGCTTATATTGCAGGGAAATATCGGCTTCACCTTGCGCTCACATTGCCTCGCCGCACCAAGCACTTTCTTTCCGAGGGCAACGGAGAGACCCTTATCGCTATCGGCCCCTTTCATAATTAAGGCGTCGCAGTTTACTGCAACCATCAGCACATCGGAGACACCGAGAGAAAGTGGGAGAAGGAGAAAAGCATCAAGCTTCTTATCTCAAGGGCTAATTAAACATTTGTCTGGAATCGTTCACTTTAACTCCCGGGCCCCCTCGCTGGTCGAGAGACCCTGAGGCTTTGCCGATTTCTGCGCGGAAATCCCTCTTACGCGGCAGGAACATCGGCAACGGGATCTCCGAGCAGATGCGCTTTGGCAGCGCTTCAAAGGACTGCGGATAGGTCTTGAGGAGGGTAGACAAGCGAGGGAAGTCTCTGCTCTTCGATACCGCCGTGGCTTGTTGGAACGAGGTCTCTTTCTGGTCTCTTTCTTTGTGCCCCAGAGTTTGACGCCATGCAAAGCCCAGGGCGCAGCCCAGCCAGGGAGCTCTATAATTGGATATTTGCATTACAAAGCCGCTTGCTGGTGTTAACAGGGTGGCGTGAGCTCGTAGAGGCTGTCGTTTGGGCTTATGAAAAAGTCCAGTGGCGCGTTAGGCGCCACGCTTTTCCCCCCGTTCCTCTTTTCTGCTCTCCAAAGCAAAGCAATTCCCCTGGCCTTCCAGGGCAGGGACACACGCTACACAAATGAAATAAAAAAATAATAATAATGGAAAGGGAAGGAGTGGGAAGGAGTATACGAGGAGCGACTGATGCAATTTCAGCCAACTGGACACCCGCGGTCTCAAAGCAGCAAATTAATAAGAGCTCCGCCATGATCCTCACTCCAAGCCAGGCGGTTTTCTGAAAGAGGCATTAAATTGGCTTTTTTTTCACAGAGGATCCAGTTTGCTATTCTCGGCTAAACAGCCGAGTATAACGGAAACTCGGCCGACAAGACGCGCTAGCTCTGTATGTCTGTGGCCAAAGGGATTAGGGACTTTTGATATGGTGGAGCGTTAAACAGCGCTAAGCGATGGGACGGGATGAACGTGACATTTACATAACGGTCAAAGACTTGCAGGATTTGCAGGGATTGCTTTTTGCAATGTGAAGCCCTCGGACATGGACAGGTCAGGCCGAGACGTGCCTCGGCAGAGAAGCATAAAGAATGTGAAGGTCGTAAGGGTCAACACTAATAAAGTGGCCAGTGTTTGGAAGCACAAGGTAGATTAGGTGTTTCTAATAAAGTGGCCAGTGTTTGGAAGTGCAAGGCAGTAGGGGTTTCTAATAAAGTGGCCAGTGAGTGGAAGCACAAGGTAGATTAGGTGTTTCTAAAAAAAGTGGCCAATGAGAGAAGGCACAAGGTAGTAGGGGTTTCTAATAAAGTGGCCAGTGAATGGAAGCACAAGGTAGATTAGGTGTTTGTAATAAAGTGGCCAGTGAGTGGAAGCACAAGGCAAGGCAGTGGCCACTCACTGGCCACTTTATTAGAAACACCTAATCTACCTTTTGCTTCCACTCACTGGCCACTTTATTAGAAACCCCTAGTGCCTTGTGCTTCCAAACACTGGCCACTTTATTAGAAACCCCTTATCTACCTTGTGCTTCCACTCACTGGCCACTTTATTGGAAACCCCTATTTCTAAAGGTGGGTTTCTAATAAGGAATAAATGGCCTGTATTACAGCTCATATTGTGAGGTCTTGTCGTTTACAAACTCTGTGTACATTTAATGTGTGTGTCAGCAAGTGCTCATAAAAGAAAACTGAGTCTTAAATCTGCTGCTCGACACAGAAAGAGAGAGAGAGCACGAGAGAAGAAAAAGTGTGGAGGAGAAAGGCTGCTATCCTTTGCTTGGGGACATGTTAATAAACTGGCCCAGGCAAAGCTTTATGGGGGAGTTGTTAAATTCGGGCAGGGCGACTCTTTTTGTAAACTCAGCTCGCTGCCTGTTTGTCGAATGCATTTAAAGTCATGGTGGTAAACGGCTCCTAACAACGGGCCGTCCTTACTGAGAGGAACCACAGCTTCAGTCAGGGAAAAAGAGCGAGAGGGCATGCTTGAGCGAGAAGGCTTGCTGTCCTGGGGGGGGGGGTCCTTTTGCGACTGTAGCGAACCATTCAAACTGGAGTATAGGACCACCTACTATGCTTGTGCAGTGCAGGTTTCCATTAATCCGTCCATCCAAGCTCTTATTCGCTTCTTCCTGGTCAGGGTCGTAATGGGTCCAGAGTGTTCCTGGAATCATTGGGTGCAAGGCCGGAATACTCCCTGGACAGGGCTCCAGTCCGGTGGTCCTACATTGGAGTATAGGACCACCTACTATGCTTGTGCAGTGCAGGTTTCCATTAATCCGTCCATCCAACCTCTTATCTGCTTCTTCCTGGTCAGGGTCGTAATGGGTCCAGAGTGTTCCTGGAATCATTGGGTGCAAGGCCGGAATACTCCCTGGACAGGGCTCCAGTCCGGTGGTCCTACATTGGAGTATAGGACCACCTACTATGCTTGTGCAGTGCAGGTTTCCATTAATCCGTCCATCTAACCTCTTATCTGCTTCTTCCTGGTCAGGGTCGCTGTGGGTCCAGAGTGTTCCTGGAATCATTGGGTGCAAGGCAGGAATACTCCCTGGACAGGGCTCCAGTCCGGTGGTCCTACATTGGAGTATAGGACCACCTACTATGCTTGTGCAGTGCAGGTTTCCATTAATCTGTCCATCCAACCTCTCATCTGCTTCTTCCTGGTCAGGGTCGCTGTGGGTCCAGAGTGTTCCTGGAATCATTGGGTACAAGGCAGGAATACTCCCTGGACAGGGCTCCAGTCCGGTGGTCCTACATTGGAATATAGGACCACCTACTATGCTTGTGCAGTGCAGGTTTCCATTAATCCATCCATCCAACCTCTTATCTGCTTCTTCCTGGTCAGGGTCGCTGTGGGTCCAGAGTGTTCCTGGAATCATTGGGTGCAAGGCAGGAATACTCCCTGGACAGGGCTCCAGTCCGGTGGTCCTACATTGGAGTATAGGACCACCTACTATGCTTGTGCAGTGCAGGTTTCCATTAATCCGTCCATCCAACCTCTTATCTGCTTCTTCCTGGTCAGGGTCGCTGTGGGTCCAGAGTGTTCCTGGAATCATTGGGTGCAAGGCAGGAATACTCCCTGGACAGGGCTCCAGTCCGGTGGTCCTACATTGGAGTATAGGACCACCTACTATGCTTGTGCAGAATAGGTTTCCACCCGTCCAGCCAACCTCTTATTCTCTTCTTCCTGGTCAGGGTCGCCGCAAACTCACACCTACAATCCCAGGCTGGCAGAGCTGTGCAGCCCAGGCACTACATGCGGGGCACCACTGTGCCACTGACGGTTTTACAGATCCCACAGAGTGTCCTACCAGTGTCCTAGGGTGCTACTACCCTTCGCCCACTGTCACAGTCACATCAGAAAGTCATGACCGCCCTTGGATTGGAATGAACTCGACCTAGGGACGTCACAGATGCCACGTGACGACAGGGTTTGCTGCAGGTATAAGTAAGCGGGCACACCAGTCAGTTGTAGCAGAGTTTAAAACCGTTGTCACTGGCAAAATACGTGATTTGATTGATGTCCAAAAGGAATGATGTCCAATAGGGTACCAGGTGAAGGGTGATGGCATCTCTGAAACTTTGTGGGAAGTTAACTTCTCACATACTGAGCGCCTCCCGATGGCATTACAGTGGTACAGAGCAATCAATGTGCCCGTGTGGAGCAGCTAACCTCTGTAAGGAACTTTCCTTCATCCTAATACAGTCCATGCCACCACGTCTCGCTAGGATAAGTATATATATATATATATATATATATATATATATATATATATATATATATATATATATAATAACGTTCATTTGATTTGATAAGACCCACGTTACTCACGTTTTTTTGCTTCTCTGATTTAGAGAAGCAACACTACGTGATCCAGATCGATTGTAAAACAGAAGCCAGGGGTGGACAGAGCAGAAAACTGCCTCCTACACAACAACGGCACGCTCTCCACTGACCCCTAGTAGCATTCTATGCAAATGTAAACAGACAACTGCACCAACGCTGACTTAATGAGGAGGCGAGGAGTGCTTAAAAAAGTAAGGCGCAGTAAAGGTTGAGGCAGAGCAGCTTAGAACACAACACTGCCATATGTTAGCAAAGTTGCCAAGCAGTCCCAAGCTCAGGAAAACAAAACACTGTGTAAATGACAAGCATCCATGAATGTTTCATAAACCAGGGCAGTGTCTTAATGGGCCTGATTCAGAAGCTTCTGTAGGAGAAGATTGGAAAAGGAGGCCACGGGGATGATTCGAGTAAAGATTCTACAGTATTTTGATAAAGCAAACATGTTCAGACCAATCAGACACTAGATGTTTCTTTTTTGAGACATGGTTGCTTTCATTTTTTTTTCCGCCTCATGATCTTAGAGTTTCTCATTTTGAGTCTTGGTTTTCCTCAATAAATCTTCTACATGCTCTTATGAAGTTCTCCTTTTGAGCCTCTCCTTTTGGTTCTCCCTCATGATCTTTAGAAGTTTCTCCTTTTGAGTCTTGGTTCCTCTCATTGCCCCCCCCCCCCCCCCCCCATATGATCCTACAGTTTCTGATTATAGAGTCTTGGCTTCCCTTATTAGGTCTTCCACATGGTTATAAGAAGTTTCTCCTTTTGAGTCTTGACCTAATTGTCTAATTGACCCCCCGATCATACAGTTTCTGATTTTAGAGTCTTGGCTTTCCTCAGTAGATCTTCTACATGCTTGGTTCTCTCTCGTGATCTTTAGAAGTTTCTCATTTTGAGTCTTGGTTCTTCTCATTGTTTTTTCCCCTCATGATCTTGATGTTCCTCAGTAGATCTTTTACATGCTCTTGGAACAGTTCTCCTTTTAAGCCTTGGTTCTCCCTCATGATCTTTAGAAGTTTCTCATTTTGTGTCTTGGTTCTTTTCATTGTTTTTTCCCCTCATGATCTGAGAGCTTTGAGTCTTGACGTCCCTCAGTAGATCTTCATGCTCTTGGGACGGTTCTTCTTTTAAGTCTTGGTTCTTTTCAATAGTTCTTCATGGTCTTTAGAAGTTTCTCATTTTGACCCTTGGTTTTCCCTCATGATCTTACAGTTTCTGATTTTGAGTCTTGGCTTCCCTTATTAGGTCTTCCACATGCTTTTAAGAAGTTTCTCCTTTTGAGTCTTGTTTAATCTCATTGACCCCCGGATCATAGAGTTTCTGATTTTCAATTATTGTTCTTTGAGTCACTGTTTTCCCCCCTCTTGATCTTAGAGTTTAGAGTCTTGATATCCTTCAATAGATCTTCTACCTGGTTCTCCCTCATGATCTTTAGAAGTTTCTCCTTTTGGTTCCACTCATTGCGCTCATTGCTCTTACAGTTTCTGATTTTGGAGTCTTGGCTTCCCTCAGTAGATCTTCTACATGCTTGGTTCTCCCTCATGATCTTCAGAAGCTCCGTTTTAGTCTTAGTTCTTCTCAAGAGTTCTTCCTTATGATCTTTAGACCTTTCTTGTTTTGAGTCTTGAGTTAGAGTTTCTGATTTTGAGTTTTGGCTTCCCGTATTAGGTCTTCCACATGCTCTTAAGAAGTTTCTCCTTTTAAGTCTTGGTTCTTTTCAATAGTTCTTTATGATCTTTAGAAGTTTCTCATTTTGAGTCTTGGTTTCCCTCCGTAGATCTTCGACATGCTCTTATGAAGTTCTCCTTTTGAGTCTTGGTTCTTCCCATTGTTTTTCCCCTCATGATCTTAAAGTTTTGAGTCTTGGCTTCCCTCAGTAGATCTGCTACATGCTTGGTTCTCCCTCATGATCTTTAGAGGTTTCTCCTTTTTAGTCTTAGTTTTTTTCAAGGTTTCTTCCTTCTGATCTTTAGACCTTTCTTCTTTTGAGTTTTGAGTTTTGGCTTCCCGTATTAGGTCTTCCAAATGCTCTAAATAAGTTTCTCCTTTTGAGTCTTGGTTCTTCTCAATAGTTCTTCCTCAGTGATCTTTATAAGTTTCTTCTTTTGAGCCTGGGTCTGAGCCTCTTTTTCATGATCTTTAGATGTTTCTCTTTATGAGACTTGGTTCCTCTCATTTGTTTTTTTTTTACCTCATGATCTTGGAGTTTCTGATTTTGAGTCTTCCACAGTTTCTTCTCTCTGTGGTTCTTCAGTAATTTTCTCATTTTGAGTATTTGGTTCTTTTCAGTGGTTCTTCCTCATGATCTCAGAGTTTTTCCTTTCAAATCTTGATTCTTCACTATGACTCGTCCTCATGCTCTTAGGCCTACGCTGTACAGTTGTAAAGGAATCAGCCCCCCCTCCCTTCCACAAGCCCCCTTTTTTTTTAGATTGTTGCTAATGAATGCTCAATAATGCCTCATATGTTCTGTGCACAATCTGTGAGAAAATAAAAGCAGCTTTTCCCCGTTAGGCCGATTTGTTCTCCTTTCTGACTCGGTTGCCGCAAAGCCGGAGCGACTGCGTCCGATTATGTGATTGATTTGGAGATGAGGTGGATGGGGAAACAATTTAACATCCATTTCAAGTGAGTGAAAAAACATGCAAATGACATCACATAATGGGAGAAGCTCTATCAGACTGAAGGAGGCTTGGATAATATGAAATCGCTCAGACAGATAATTGCATTCAGGGATGGCGTCGAGAGAGGCAAACGCGAGTGTTCTGACACACAAATACACACCTTCCCACTACTGTGCATTAGCATTGGCCGGTGTTTCTATTGTCTTACTCTTCACTCTTAACCTGAGCAACAAAAAAGAAAGCAGCTTTGGCCTCTTTTCCCTTCTCTAATAAAAGCCGCAGTTTAAGAGCATCTTTATGGAGATGACAACCACACAACGCAATCACATGCTTCTCTCGCTGTTGCAGCTTAAACGGCAGCTTAAATATGGTGTCATTCTCAGTTCGTCACCTTCCTTGGCTCAGTAGCATTTTTAGCGTTGTTGCAGACACTCCAGATCCCTCCCTCGCTCTATCAGCCAACAAGCTTCAATTAGAAGCAGTGCTGAAGTTGAGACCATTGGAACAGAGACTGAGTCGACACCCTGTCAAGACTGAGACGCTAATAACCGAGGCAGAGTCAAGACTAAGGCTTTGAACTACCCAAGTTTGAGTCAAGACCTTGTAGTAGCTGAGTCCGAGATGCACTTCGTTGTGTACACTTCGTAGTACACAAGTCAAAGATAAGACTTTGAAGACCCAGAATTTGCAGTAGCTGAGTCAGAATCAAGACTAAGACTTTGAACTACCCAAGTTTGAGGCCACCCGAGTCCGAGTCAAGACTCAAGCCTTGTAGTAGCCAAGTCTGGGTCTGGGTCGCACTTTGAGTAATTTAGTCAGAGTCAAGACTCAGACTTTGTAGTACCCAAGTCTGAGTCAGGACTTTGTAGTACCTGAGTCTGAGTCAAGACTTGAGTTGAGACCATTAGAACAGAGTCTGAGTCGACACCCTGTCAAGACCGAGACGGTAATAGCCGAGGCAGAGTCAAGACTGAGACTTTGTGGTTGCTGAGTCAGGGTTAAGACTAAGGCTTTAAACTACCCAAGTTTGAGTCAAGACCTTGTAGTAGCTGAGTCTGAGTCATAACTAACACTTCGTAGTACCCAAGGCAAAGCCAAGACTTTGAAGACCCAGAATTTGCAGTAGCTGAGTCAGAATCAAGACTAAGACTTTGAACTACCCAAGTTTGAGTCAAGACCAACACCCAGGCCACCTGAGTCCGAGTCAAGACTCAAGCCTTGTTGTAGCCAAGTCTGGGTCTGGGTCGCACTTTGAGTAATTTAGTCAGAGTCAAGACTCAGACTTGGGTCTTACAGGACTTTGTAGTAGCTGAGTCTGAGTCAAGACTTAGACTTTGTAGGACCCAAGTCTGAGTCAGGACTTTGTAGGACCCAAGTCTGAGTCAAGACTTTGTAGTACCTGAGTCTGAGTCAAGAGTTAGACTTTGTAGGACCCAAGTCTGAGTCAGGACTTTGTAGTAACAGAGTCTGAGTCATAACTAACACTATCGTAGTACCCTAGTCAAAGCCAAGACTTTGTGGTAGCTGAGTCAGAATCAAGACTAAGACTTTGAACTACCCAAGTTTGTTTTACCAACACCCAGGTCTTGTGGTAACCAGTACCCAAGTCGGAGTCAAGACTTTGTGGTAGCTGAGTCAAGACCCAAGCCTTGTAGTAGCCCATTCTGTGTCTGGGTCCCACTTTGAGTAATTTAGTCAGAGACTTAGACTTTGTAGGACCCAAGTCTGAGTCAAAACTTTGTAGTACCTGAGTCTGACTCAAGACTTAGACTTTGTAAGACCCAAGTCTGAGTCAAAACTTTGTAGTACCTGAGTCTGACTCAAGACTTAGACTTTGTAAGACCCAAGTCTGAGTCAGGACTTTGTAGTACCTGAGTCTGACTCAAGACTTAGACTTTGTAGGACCCAAGTCTGAGTCAGGACTTTGTAGTACCTGAGTCTGACTCAAGACTTAGACTTTGTAGGACCCAAGTCTGAGTCAGGACTTTGTGGTAGCTGAGTCCGAGTCAAGACCCAAGCCTTGTAGTAGCCAAGTCTGGGTCAGGGTCACACTTTGAGTAATTTAGTCAGAGTTATAACTTAGACTTTGTAGTACCAAAGTCTGAGTCAGGACTTTGTAGTAGCTGAGTCTGAGTTATAACTAACACTTTGCAGTACCCAGGTCAAAGCCAAGGCTTTGAAGTAGTCTGAGTCAAGACCCAGAATTTGTGATGGCTGAATCAGAGTCAAGACTGAGACTTCGTAGCGATGTCTGAGTCAAGACCACAACTTTGTAGTAGCTGAGTCTAAGTCAAAACCAAAGCTTTATTCTAGCCATATCAGAATCAATGCTGTGACTTTGAACTCAGTCAAGTCAAGACTCAGTCTGAGTCACAGTCAAGACGAAGACTTTGTAGTAGCTGAGTCCGAGTCAAGACCCAAGTCTTGTAGTAGCCAAGTCTGGGTCAAGACCACACTTTGAAGTAACTTGGTTAGAGTCAGGATTCAGACTTTGTGAGTCAAGAATGAAGGTTTGTAAAAGCCAAGTCTGAGTCAAGGCCACACTTTGGTGTCAAGACTCACTACCGTGGTGTTAGAACGCCAGCCAATGACCCTGCCAACGTCGCTACTTTGGTGTTAGCACGCCAGTCAATGGCCTCGTCCAACATGGCTACCACATAGTTAGTGGGTTGGGTAACTGTCTCGTCCAACATCGCTACCGTGGTGTTTGTGGTTTGGAGAATGGCCTCAGCCAACATTGCTACAACGTTAGTTGGTTGGATAACTGCCTTGTCCAACATCACTACTCTGGTGTTAGCACACCAGTCAACATCCTGAACCAACATAGCTACCGCATTGTTAGTGAGTTGGATAAAGGCCTCATCCAACATCGCTACTCTGGTGTTAGCATGCCAGCCAACAGGCTTGTCCAACAGCACTACCTCAATAATGGTGGGTTGGATAACAGCCTCGTCCAACATCGCTACCCTGGTGTTGGCACTCCAGTCAATGGCCTCGTCCAACATGGCTACCGCATTGTTAGTGGGTTGGATAACGGCCTCGTCCAACATGGCTACTCTGGTGTTAGCACACCAGCCAACGGCCTCATCCAACATAGCTTCTGCAGGGTTAGTGGGTTGGATAACGGCCTTGTCCAACATTGTTACCATTAGTTGGTGTGCCTACACTGCGGTAACGATGTTCAGCCAGGCCCAGACCTTATTGCTGGACCAATAGCGAGAGCCGTTTCTGCTTTTTAATCCAGGGCTTATCAGGCACCCCTCACGGGCTGGGGAAAAAATCCCACTGACCCCCTCAGACTTAGAGTTATAGCTAAAACCCTACCCACTACCTTGGATCAGGTGATTTCCCATCAAGCTTTGCTGCCGTCCCTCGCTTCGGAAGAAAGGTCAGCTCTAAACATCAATATACTCTAGCTCACAGCTGTTTACACACACACACACACACACACACAAAAGTGCCTCTCTGTGAGGGTTTTGCCCGCGGGGGCAGTGATAATGTCAGCGTTTGAGCATGCGGCATATGATCATCAGGAAAGGCCAAACACACCCCCCGAAATCACCTTCTGTCCATCAGAGAGCCAGAGGCCAAACGTGTGTGTGTCTCTCTCTCTCTCTCTCTGTCTCTCAGCCATAACATTAGTACCACCTACCTAATACTGAGTAGGTTCCTCTTGTACCACCACAACACATCTGACCATTTGAGGTATGGGCTCCACAAGGTGTCCTGCTGTGGTATCCGAAGAAGTCCTGTAAGTTGTCCTTTATCGGCCTGCTTTTGGTAGGTACTGATCGCTGCCTACCGGGACAGCCCACAAGACCTGCCTGATTGTTTGGTCTCAGATTCTTACGCTTGAGCATCACCTACAAGACCTGGGTGCTCACTCGCTGCCGACAGGAGCCACCTCACCTGTCAGTGGTCCTAATGTTATGGCTGATCAATGTGTGTGTGTGTGTGTGTGTGTGTGTGTATATATATATATATATATATATATATATATATATATATATATATATATACACACACTCTTACTCTCTATCTATCTCTCTCTCTCTCTCTGCAGAGGATTACAACAGCGGGCGAGACAAATATGTGCACTCTGGGTAGCGGAGCTGCAATTACCCAGAGTGCTCCACTCATCTGACCGTGCATCTGCCCGGGCTAATTGTGGGCTCAGACAGAGACGTGCGGCTCCTCTTGTTCAGATGAATTTTGTTATTTCTGGCCCAGCTATTCTCCAACGCCAGACAGCTACAGACACTACACACCCCCTCCATCACCATCCGCCCAACCTCACCCCACCACAGAGCAACTGTAGGATAAGAGCCTTAGCTTAAACTCTCTGAGTCTGCAGTCCAGCCGCTCTTCAGCTCCCTCACTCGCTTGATTACAAAACTCATTACTGTCATATTATTTACAAAATAATTCATAGTGGATACTGAACTATTCATGCTGGATACTGCACAATTCATAGTGGATACTAAATGATTCATAGTGGATACTGAATGATTCATAGTGGATACTGAATGATTCATAGTGGATACTGAATAATTCATAGTGGAAACTGAATAATTCATAGTGGAAACACCATCGCTCATTGTGGATATTGAATCATTCATAGTGGAAACTAAATGATTCATATTACATACAAAATAATTCATAATGGATATTAAATAATTCATCATGGATACTAAACAATTCTTAGTAGATACTGAATAATTCATAGTAGATACAGTACAATTCATAGTGAATACTGAATGAGTCATAGTGGATACTGAATGACTCATTGTGGAAAGTGAATAATTCATTGTGGAGAGTGAATAATTCATAGTGGATACTCTACAATTCATAGTGGATACTGTACAATTCATAGTGGATACTGAATAATTCATAGTGGACAGAGAATACTGTACAATTCATAGTGGAAACACCATCATTCATAGTGAATATTGAACCATTCATAGTGGATACTAAATGATTCATAGTACATACTAAATAATTCTTAGTGGATATTAAATAATTCATCATGGATACTAAACAATTCTTAGTAGATACTGAATAATTCATAGTATATACAGTTCATAGTTCAGTTCATTAATGATTAATAGTGGATACTGAATAATTCATTGTGGAGAGTGAATAATTCATAGTGGATACTTAATAATTCATAGTGGGTAGTGAATAATTCATACTGGTTACTGAATTATTCACAGTTAATACTAAATAATTCATAGAAGTTACAGAATTATTCATAGTAAAAACATCATCATTCATAGTGGATACTGAATAATTCACAGTGGATGTTGAATAATTCGCACTGGTTATTGAATTATTCACAGTTGATACTAAATAATTCATAATGGATACTGATAAATTCATAAGATACTAAATAATTCATAGCGGATACTGAATAATTCATAATAGATACAGAATAATTCGTAATGGATAGTGAATAATTCATAGTGGATACGGAATAATTCATAATGGATACTGAATAATTCATAATAGTTACTAAATATTTATTAGAGGATACTGTAAATTTCATAGTGGATACTGAATGATTCATATTTGATACTAAATTATTCATAGTGGATATTAAGTAATTCATAGTGGATACTGACTAATTCACAGTAGATACTGAATAATTCATAGTGGTCCTAAAATGAATGATTTACTATCTAGTATTTATTATATAGCATAGTACCACTGTAAATGATTCTAATACTGATACTGATGAATTCATAGTACCCTGTTACCAAAGCTTCTCGGATATGGTACACTGAGGTGAAAAAAAGGGGAAAGGACAAGAGGAAAGCAAAGAGTCGTAAAAGGGGAGAGGAGAGGAGAAACGAGAGCCCAGCTCTGAGCTCAGTAAACAGTGAGCTGAACTAACAGCAGGCTGAGGTTCGGGTAAAGCGAGCTCTGGCTTCCAGTGGCCTTGTTTAAAGAGCTGCATTAATCAGCTCCCTCTCCAGAGAGAGAGAGAGAGGGGTGTGTTTGTTTGGTACTTAGTTGTGTTAGTGGAAATTGTCTTTACTCTATTTTGGCGTCTCCTTTGTTTGGTTTCCCCGCCTTTTTCATTAAGTTATTCTAAGGGGTGCATTTTCACCCATTAGCTGTGCTTGCTGGTGGTGCCGTGGTAATGTGTTGGACCTCCACTGCCAGGGTTTGAATCCAGCTCTCCTCCCACAGTGACAGTACAGTACACCAGATTACTTCATCGAGGCCTGTTCTCACAGGTCGTCCTCTTTGCACTTGGGTTCGCTCCCTGACCGCCCCGTAACAGATGCTGAATAATTAACACTGAATAATCAGTATAATCAGTATAAGTATCACTGAATAAGCTACAAAAATGACTAAATACTTCACAGTAGATATGGAATAATTTATTGTAGATAATTAATAATTCACAGTAAGTCCAGGTAAATTATACTTATAGCAGTCTACACAGAATCATTTAGTGAATTCTAGCAGACGGAATATTTTCAAGTAGTTTGTGAGGAACTACTTATAGTAGATAGGGAATAGTTCATAATATTTGCTGAATAATTCATATGCAATACTGTATAACGCATTAAAGGCACTGAATAATTTAGCGTGGATCCTGAATAATTCATACTAAATGTTCAACAATTCATATCTACTAAAAATAAATAGTAGATACTGATTAATTTACAGTACTTCCCAAATAATTCATATAAAATACTGAAGGATTAGTTGAAAGTGCTGAATAAAGAAAAGTAGATTCATAATTATAATATTTTCATATATATATATATATATATATATATATATATATATATATATATATATATATATATATATTCATTCATGAATACTGAATAATTTACAGTTTCAAATGAATTACTGAATCATTTCAATGGGGTACTGACAATACTTCCCAAATAATTCATATTAATTATTAAATCTTTAATTTAAGGTATTTAATTAAAGTTAATATTTTTAATGCATAGTACAGTCTGAATAATGTGCAGTAGATACTAAATAATTCATATTAGTTACTGAATTATTCATAGTACGTGCTGAATAATTCATTGTAGTTTTAAATCATTCATAAATGTTACTGAGTACATCATTAGTTACAGAACTATTTACAGTAGAAACTGAATAATTCATACTGGTTACTGAATAATTCATAGTTGATGCTGAATAATTCATACTGGTTATTGAATTATTCACTGTTGATACTAAATAATGCATAGTAGTTTCAGAATTATTCATAGTAACTGAATTATTTACAGTGTGTATACTGAATAATTCATACTGGTTACTGAATCATTTGTTGTTGATACTGAATGATTCATACTGGTTATTTAATTATTCACAGTTGATACTAAATAATTTATAGTAGTTACAGAATTATTCATAGTAACTGAATCATGTACAGTGTGTATAATGAATAATTCATTCTGGTTACTAAATTATTCACAGTTGACCTTGAATAATTAATTCTACTGAATTATTCACTGTAGTTTTGATAGTTACTGAATAAATTATTATTATTATTATTATTAAATTGTTCAGTGTATATCCTGAATAATTCATACTGGTTACTGAATAATTTATAGTTGACGCTAAATAATTCATACTGGATACTGAACTATTCACAGTTGACCTTAAATAATTAATTGGTTACTGAATTATTCATTATAGTTATGAAAGTTATTGGATAAATCATTAGTATCTGCATTATTTACAGTGTATATACTGAATCATTTATACTGATAACTGAATTATTCATTGTAGGTTTAATAGTTATTAGGTAAAATCATTAGTTACTGGCTTATTTACAGTAAATAACAAATTATTCATGAGCGGGACCGCATTACGTATAGTAGTTACTCAATAACTCAAAATAAACACTGAATAATTCATAGTGGTCACTGAACAATTCGTATTATGGTCTGCGGTATACAGTAAATACTACCCTCCTACAAAATAAAGCTGCTACCAAGGGTTTTTTGAGTGATTCCATAGATAAACTAAGCTTGGTTAAAAAAAGATTCAGGTAAAAGTGATGGGAGGGATAGGTGTGAAGAACCTTGAAACCAGAACCTTTACATTTACCAACACAGTAAGCCAAACTCTTCCAGTAAGGGTGGGGTTTTCTAAGAAGGTGGAAGTGGAGTCTGAAAGGGATCTATGGATCAATGGATGCAATTTGGTCCAAAATTAAGGCCAAATTTGAGGAAATGCACTCATAGATACCCCCCCCCCCCCCACCCTTCAACAAAAGCAGGGTCTTTGCTACTTTAGTAATTCTTTTCAAACCATGCATTTCTGTCCAAAACTCTGCGCTTAGCCCCACCGTTTTTACCAGATCCGGCTGCACTTTATGTTGCCGCTCCCTGTTGGACTAATCATTGAAAATCATTATTGCGGCAGTAATTATTTTAATGGCCACATGAATCACAGGACCCAGTGGACACGAGTACCAGCAGCGAATGCTTTTAGGTAAGAGGCTAACCAAATAAAAAGCAAGTGCCGAGGAAGGAGGCTGTTGAAACTGCTCAAAACTTCGGAAGAACTTGCATTTGTCTTTTCGACTGAAATCTCCGTCCCAGACCTCCCTTCGATTGTCTGTGGGAGTCTTAAACTGGGGGTCTGAAGGATTTCTGCCAGGAAGGATTTCTGCTCAGAGCAAGGCTGGAACAAAAGCTTTTGACTGGGAGTTGAAATTCGAGAGGGAACAGCATCCCGGCAAGAACATGGGCACTCTCTCTTCCACGTCGGGTTTCCATGGAGTTCAAGAAAAGTCTGTGCTCACAGTTCTCCAGAGCTGTTATTCCGGAGAGTTCTCCCGTAGTTCAGTTGTTGGGCTTGAAGTCAACCCCAACAAGTTGAGTCTCCAAATTCCGGGATTTGGGAATTGGGAATCAAGTTGGGAGTCCCTCACCCTCACTCTTACCCATCAAGCTGCCACTGTTGGGCCCTTGAGCAAGGCCCTTCATCCTCCCAGTGATGGCTGGCCTCTGCCCACTGCCCACTGCTCTGGGGTTTACGCATGGGTGTATATGATGACTATGGGTATTTGTCTGTATTTGGTGTGGTGGCGAGGAGCTGTGGTCCAGCCCTCAACCCTGGTAGCCTGGTCCCGGTTGTTAAGGCAACATGCTCCCGGTGCTGTCTAAAAGGGCTCGGTTTGCTCACACAGATGGAGGCTGACCGAGACACTGAGGTGGACACACAGGGCTAGGCTAAAAACCCAAGGGACTCTAAACTAGGTGCATTCAGCCTATTGGTTTTCCTGTTGGTAGTCATGTCTCTCTAAGTCTATTTAGGTTACTACTTTGGGTTACTCATGACTTGCGTCTGTCTAGGCTCTGTGCTAAGCTAAGTACTACATCACCTTGGCCACGCCCTTTCTCAGAATGCCGCACCATAGATGATGAACCAAAAAAAAAAAACAATGACTGTCTGACCCCAGATGCATTCAGTCAGCATAGGCATGTTTGGCATCTGACGTGTGCTTGTTTAGTCTATGCTAGGCTAATGTTGCTAACAAACACTGGGCTCAGACTATCACCAATCTCATCTCCGGAAACTCACGCCCTGGACGCCTCTTCTGAGTTTTATTTAGACTAATTATCTGGGCAGAAGACCAGGATTAGGGCCTGGTTACGGATCATTTATGCATCCAAATGATTCTTTGGGTTGTAAGGGCTCCATTATACAAAGCCCCCCTAGCATTGAGCTGTGGAGCAGTGGAAGAGCTGAGTTCCCTGGCAAGATGGCAGTGCTTCATCCAATACTTTTGGGATAAGTTGGGGAGTGACCTCACTAAATAATGCTCTTGTCGCTGAATGCAATCAAATCCTCACTGCAGTGCTACTCCAAAATCCAGTAGAAAGCCTCCTTCCCTGAACAGTAGAAACAGTTACTCCAACAAAAGCAGGATCCGCTGTTTTTAACACCCTTCATTTCGGAAGAAACACTGAAGGAGCTGGTGTCCCAATACTTTTGTCCATCCAGTGTACTTAAAGTCCCCCTTCCCACCTGAATGATATTAACTTGTCACCAGATTTAGCAGCATATTTCTTTTTTATTTATCCAGAGGGGTTTTATTTATCCTGAGGGACGCCTGTCCCGGTCCCCCACAAGCCCCACGAGCAAAGGCTAAGGACTCTCCATTCTCCAGTGTCCCGGGACTTTACCCCCTTTACATAAACAAGTTCTTTAACTGAGCTGTCTTTATCTGTGTGTGCTCGTTAGGACGTTGCTATGCCGGAGGAGGAGGGGGGTGGGGGGTGGAGATATGATCTAGAACAAAATCGCAAATGACAAATTCACAACGGCTATCCGTTGGCATGGCAACAGACCATTAGCCGTAATTAAAATCTGATTTTCGCCTCGTTCTGGCCGACGCTGGCAGCGGGACATCATTTTGAACTTGGCACTGAAATCCAAGAGCTGGGCTTTTTAAATCTGAATGAAAACAGAATATTGATAAACACTTGAAATGCGAGAGAGTGCGCGAAAGCCAGAGCGTTGCGGTCAGTGCTGTCCCGAAGTCTCGAGGCCTTGGGTTCACTACAGGAGCTGTCCAGTCACTGCAGGTGCTGAAACGACTGGGTATCTCACACCTCCACATTGAGTTTTGCTGACTTTGGAGGAGATTGTACGGAAGCCACATGAACGTGGAATCATCTGTGCTACTTGCACAACTTGGCTTATCTGCCCTCACCATTATAGAAAGCCCCCCAACCTAGAAAATGGCCCTCACAGTCCCCTGTGGGTGCTGTTGTCCACAGAAAATGTCCAGAAATGCTTGTTATTTTAAAGCCTTGCTGGAATAGCTGGTCTTGGCATGTGGCACCCATTGAGGTCCTTCTAAAATACTGGTTAAAAGTAGACGTTCCTCGAGAAACCTGTGGAGGAACTTCTTACGGTGCTTTAAAGAACCTTCAAGGAACCCCTTTCAACAGTGTAGCAGTTCCCTGATTGACCCAGAATCTGCTATTCTGTAGAAGTGGAACCATTTTAATGCTAAAAAGATACCAGAGAGCTTATTTCCCTCCAAAAAAAAAAACCCTCGAAAGTAGCAATGGACTCCGGCCAGGGCTCAGATCATTGCCTGGTTCAAATGTACATGCTGACGCCAGGCTCCCGTGCCAAGATGCCAGTCCCCAGTGTCTTTGCTTCGTGCTCGGTGAAGCCAGAAGCCGCTGGAATGAATGAACAGTTAAGATAAACCACAGCTGTCTTTGGTTACATTTTAATCTGTTGTTAGTGCGCCGAGCTTTTGCACGTCAGTCGCGCGCTAATAAGCTCGGAATTCACGGGAATGTCTCAATCTCAATATATCAATAAAGACGTTTGTCTAAATCGGCCACTTATTATACCGCTGCCAGGGCTAAAGATCATTAGCGAGTTGGGGAGCAGCAGGGAGCTCCGGTTTATATTCAGAGGCATGGTCAGCCCTCGGTGGACTGCTCCCCAGGCGCAGAGTTACTGATGCAAGTGGTGGCAGAGGTGGACGACAGACGGAGGAGGTACTGCCTGGTTTGCTGAGCTTTGCTGAGGTGCAGTAACTTCTTCTTTTTTCTTTTTTACTAGTGAGATATTACGCTTGGCTAAATGTTGTACTTTTGCCCTTGCCAAAAAAGTTCTACTTGAAATCTACAGAGTGGCAGAAGAGGAGTTTCTGCACCAAGCAGGACAATCACCTTTTTTTAAAAGCACAGTTGGAAACAATCCTGTACGCAAAAGTAGAAATTAGCAAAATGCTTGCTAGGTCTGAGAACTAGTACCTAATAAAAGCTTTATGTATAAGGTATGTGATTTGTACGTGCAGAGGAATAGCACAAAACATGCTACCATTCATCTACCCACCATTTAAAGCACTGTCACAGTAAGTACCGCTAGAGCTGCCCCAGACAACTGTAAGTGGACCATGCAAACTCCCAGAGTTCCAAGTGGAAGGTTTGGAATGTGCATGGATGCCACAAGTCAGCTTGTGACATTTCTGCCCTGCTAGAGCTGCCCTGGTCAACAGTAAGTGCCATTACTGTGAATGGAAGCAACCAAGTAGGACCACACCTCAGCAACTAAATGGTAGGCCACACGCAGGATGCTCATGCTCACTGTGGAGTTTCTCCACGGTTCTACCAGAAGACTCCAGAAACCATGTACTTCAGTCTTTGGCGTCCTAAAGTACATGGAGGGCAGGGGCGGAGCCAGCTCCCTGGGGGCAACCGGGCAGGACCATGGGGGAAGAAGGAGGGAGCTTCTGAAAGCAGCAAAGAGGCATGTGAGTAGAGTGATGCCTTATATAAGACATGTGGAAGCTGGTGATTGGTCGAGATGAAGGTGATGTAGCAAGCTTTCATATCTATTAGTCTTTTGCATACTGCACTAGCAACCACCTGGGATACCAAAGCAGCCACTGGAACAACTAGTTAGCTTGTGTTAACATTTCTCTAGGCACCTTCTGGCACCCCATCATTGACCCCTGGGGTGTCCAGACCCTACTTTGAGAACCATTGATATAAAGAAAAGTAAGTGGACATTTTGGAAACTACATGGAATTCTGACTTCTACTAAACTGGGGTCTGACACACATATTCACATCTTGAGCATTGTGATTAAACAGTCAGCTAGAAAAGCAGGCTAGAAAAAGTAAGTGAACCTGGAATTGTAATAACCTGTAGATCGTTTTTCAGCAGATCTTTAGCTTTGCACAATGTTGAGGAGGAATTGTGGACCATTCCTTCCTGCAGATGTGTTTCAGCTCATCAATATTTCTGGGATGCCTTGCATGCACCGCCCTCTTCCACAGTATCTTGATGGGGTTAAGGTCAGGACTGACTTGGCATTCCAAAACACATCTTTCTTTCTATTTTTTTTGACTTATTGGCCGTTTTATATGTTTTATAGTTGCGATTCAGGAACAGTAGACTCAAGTGCACGGTAAAGTTCTCACTGCAGTGCTCCCAGAGGGAACTTTTGCCTTCTGTTGTGGCCGCGAGTGACGCGAGAACAGCAGAGAGTCAGATCTCCAGCTCGCATTAAGCAAGAGTGGTAAGTCACTGGAAACTGTGGACCTGGTTTTTTGGCAGAGATGTTTGTTTACTGGCTTACCACCCTTTCTTCGTTTTGCTGATGTGCACAACCTTGGCTAAGAGATGGTGCAGGGCCAGAACGTTCTCTTGGAAGCATTGGAGATTGGGATTGGGAGGTTTCTCAGAGAGGAGGCATCGCCGTTTCGAAACAGAACAAAAGTGAAAGATGTTCCTGAATAATGTAACAGCGCCCTGAATAATACAAGAATTCCAAAAACTGCTCATTGAGAATGACCCTCCTGCCGAGCTGAGCAGCCAGTCCTGCTCCAGGAGACCTACCCCTTCCTGCAGTAGTTCAGCCGAAGCCCTGCCTCTGGAGATCTATGTTTCTGCAAAGTTTACTTCCAGCCCTCATCCAGCTTTATTGCTTCAAACATTCGGATGCTAATTTAGACCTTTCACTTTTGGAGTTGTCTCAGATTAGGACTGCAGGAGGGAACCACGGCAGTAATGCGCACCACTCAGTGGCAACTGCTGCTTTTCTGACACACTTTGCGATTAATCTAACAGTATTTCTGCAGTAGGTAGTCATCTAATATAAGGTCAACAAGATTAGCAAGGCCTCCACAGCTGCTAAATTATAGGCTAACCGACTCGACTAAAAGCTTTACTGTGTTGTTCTACCACTTTTCTCCCCAATGCACCCATTTCCAATTGCCCACCATTACCTAGGAAATCTCCTATCACACAATGCTACCTGTAGTGCTAAAAGGGGGAAGGCTAGCATGTTCTTTCTCTAAAAAGTACCTCTTCCTCTGTAAGCTTCTGGTGCTAACACGGCACTAATGGAGCTCAGCATGCTTGTAGAACACAATAGCCTTAAAAGCTAATTCTGATGGCTGTGGCATCACCCACATTCGAACCTCGACCTTAGACCTTAGCATCGTAGCCAGCGTTGCTAACGCTAGTTTGTGGGCATCTCCCATACAACAATAGGTACTTTTGTCCAATACTTTTGTCCCATACAACATTAGGTATGTGAGATCCAGGACCATGGAGAGTTCCACCCCATCATCAGCACAAAGATTTACACTATATGTCCAAATGTTTGTGGGCACTCCTCCTGGGGCAGTGGTTTGTGGATGAATAGGAGGTAACCCGCAGTGATGCGCACCGGGTGGTTAGTCGCTACACTGCCATTGTTGCCATTCAGATACTTTACCCAGTGCTGTCAAATCTTTACAATAAAATGAGCACGTGTCCCAATACTTTTGTCCACATAGTGCCAGGGCGCGCAACTCCAGTCCTCGAGGGCCGATCTCCAGCAATGTTTGGTTGTTGCCCTAATCAAACACTCCTACATCTGTGATTGGTCCACTTGGTGGCATCCCATTTCCGCTTTCGCTGCCACTTTTAAATTCCGTCGGACGAACATGGATCACTAGCAAGACTTCTAACTCCAGCATCACTAGATATCCGACACACTCTGAGGTGAGAGCGACTCCCCAGGTCCGATACAACAGGTAACAGACGCCTGTGCTGACCAACATTGGAGTGATGTGTGGAGGACGTGCCATCTACCCAACCCTGAAGGAGCAAGGCCGATTGTGCTCTCTCAGGCTCCGGGCTGCCGATGGCAAGCAGAATGTCCTTACCCTTTTGTGATGATGAGCTTGTGCCACCACACTCCATAAGACGAAGTGCCTCAAAGGGTTCTTTAAGCGACATCATAGGTCTAAAGAAGGTGCCATACCAATGCAAAGCCCTTTGGAATCTTTCTAGAAGTTTTCTTAAACAATTCTCCAAAGATGTGGCGTTCTTCAGGGAGCCAAATGTGGTGCCGACCTGGTAGCCATGTGGATCCATGAGCTTGTCAGCTCTGCCAGTGTACTTACCGAGGTCACGGGACACAGATCAGGCAGAATCAAGGAAAGCTGACGAGAAAGAGAGAGGTTAGAATAAAGTATTTGGAGGCAGATGCCCACAGACGAGCAGAGGAACAATGCAGTCAGTCGAGAGCTGGGCATGTCTCCTACTGGTACTGGTAGCTTCAGGTTCTTTGCTCCTGTAGGCATATTTCTCAAGAACTCGCAGGTTAAATAAGCTGCTGCCTGCCACCCCATTTGGTTGGCTGAACAGGTACTGGTGGGATCTAGCAGGCAGGCAGCTATGCTCCTAAATGGCTCCTAAAAGATGATGGCGTGTTGAGAGCTACCATGGTACATGCTCCTGCCTCCATCGCTTCAGAAATGATATACGCTCCAAATCCAGCAGGCCAATTACTGTCTCAGGGGCTGTTGCAGAGATGGATGTCCCTGTGGTGGGCCATCTCTCTCGCGCACCCTGTCTCTCGCTCTCACGCTCCCTGTTTCTTCATTCTGTCTGTTTCACTCTTTTTTTTTTTTTTCCCGTCCCCCTTCCTCCAATGGATTTCACTGTAATCTGACAGGAAGGCTGCAGTGAATGCGTCCAAAGGTCCCGAAAGGTTGGAAGATGAAGGCACCCTCGGAGTCCCATTCACAGAGGACTGAAGACTCGCCGGCCATCCATTAGCACGGGTAGCCGATCACCGGGGGAATTAGAGCACTCCTCATTTTACTGCATTAGCCTCAGCCCGAAGGGACGAGGCCCAGCCAAAGGGCTGCCCAGAGCCAAACCATTATCTATTATTAGCCATCAATTAGAGCGATGCTAGGGGAGCGGCTCTGAACACATGCTAAAGCCCCGCAGCGAAGCGCTGTCCACGGACGCGGCGGGGGAAGGCTTTGTGGCACTACTTCTTCTGGAGCCACGGACGGGGCTTAATTTGAGTCGGGCCCCCGTTGGGACGAAGCGAGCGCAGGTCACCTGCTCCGATTTTTTATTCCTGGCAGCTATTTCGCACAGAGATGGAGGACCGGAACAGAGGATTGCCAGTTGTTAGCTGTGGATAAATGTCATCTCATCATCCGGGGATGTGGGTGACCCCAAAAAAAAGCCCAGGAGAAGTCCATCACTACCCAATTTGCACCCTTTTCTTTTTCTCCCCCCGCTGCCCAGAGCCTTGGAGGGCCTGCGGTAAAAAGGCTATTAGATTATTGAGGTTTTTTAAAGGGGCTTCAGAGTAGCTCAGCAAAAGGGGAAGAGAGAGATCATGGGTGAAGAAAAGAGGCAGGAGAAGTGGGCCCCCTGCATCTGGAGCGCAAACCCCAGAACTTCACAGATCAGGCTGCCGATTATGGAGAATGCCCTGTGTTCTCGGTTCCCTCTGAACCCTTTCCTATGTCTCTGTCCTTTTTAATCTTAGTAGCCCATCGTTACCCTTCACGTCGAGCGTCTCTTTTATCTCTGCTCGCGAACCTTTACCTCAGATGTCCGTTGAACGCTCTTGCGCACTTGTCCCGCAAGGACGAGGACCGAGCTGCTGATCTCTTAAAGAAACCTTGAAAGCTTAACTAGCTCCTGCCATTACTTGGTAGCAATCCTTGAGGTACCGTATCCTTGCGAGCCTCAGGGTTGTAGCTTTAGCGCTATTCCATTCCATACTCCTTCACGGTATGCTGCTAGCATAGTTACAGTAAGTGGAAGTTACTGCTAGCATTAGCTAGCTAGCTAATCAAGTGGACTTAGCCCCTTAGTAGTGGCACATTAACAAGCTAACCACCTGTACCCTAGTTTACAGCCTCAAAGCTGCAGCATCGCTCCATCACAGAGTACTTTTTAGCAGGTCGCTAGCAACTTCATTAGCCAGATTTAGCCTTTAGCGATAGCACATTAACTTATTCTTGCTGCAGGGCTTAGCTATGCTAGGCTAAAAGCTTACCCTAGCTGACTGAACAGGACAGCAGCTCTATCAGTACGACTATCAGGAATGATCACAATTAATATTCCTGATGTTCTTGCTGCAGGGCTATGCTAAGCTACGTGTAGCTTCTGTGTTAGCTGTTGTGGTTCCTTATTGGAGCCGGTGCTAGTCAATTAGCCGGATTTAGCCTTTAGCGATAACACATTGGCCTAGTTTACAGGTACTTACCAGTTAATTTAGTTGGCTAGTTATTTCCGCAAAGGTCTCACAGTGAGGAATAGCTGTGCTAGGCTAAAAGCTTACCCTTTCTGACTGGATTTAGCATCTTTTTTTGAGCTAGCTAACCATATGCTGTCGCTTGTTCTGGTTCTATGCTAATGTTATGTTGCAGTGCTCTATTAGCTATTTCAGCAAAGGTCTCACAGCGAGGAATAGCTGTGCTAGGCTAAAAGCGGAACAGGACAGCAGCTCTATCCAGTACGACTATCAGGAATGATCTCAAATAATATTCTTGATGTTCTTGCTGCAGGGCTATGCTATGCTAAGCTATGTGTAGCTTCTGTGTTAGCTGTTGTGGTGCCTTATGGGAGCCAGTTTACAGTGTTCTATGAATTGCAAAATTTAAAGGTGCCACATAAATGAACTTGGGTTAAAAGGGAGCTAGTCAGTTAGCCGGATTCAGCCGTTGGCGATATTAGCGCATTAGCCTAGTTTACAGGTACTTACTGGTTAATTTAGCCAGATATCTATTTCCGCTAAGGTCTCACAGCATGGAATAGCTGTGCTAGGCTAAAAGCTTATCCCATCTGACTGGATTTAGCATCTTTTTTTCAGCTAGCTAACCGCACACCACCACTTATTCTTGCTGCAGGGCTTAGCCATGCTATGCTAAGCTACGTGTGGCTTCGGTGTTAGCTGTTGCGATGGCTTTATTGGGGCCTGTTTACAGTGTTCTGTGAATGGCAAAGCTCAAAAGGTGCTAAATAGAGACAGAGAGAGAGAGATAGAGAAAAGATGAGGTCGCAGATGAGTGAGAGAGCAAGCGAGAGGGAGCTCTGCACCGAGCAGAGGGAGGCAGGGAGATGGAGCGATGGAACGAGCGAGATGGAGACAAGACGTACACAGAGCAGATCAAATGATGCCGATTTGAGAGATGGGAGGAGGTTAAATAACCATAAAGGCTTTTTTCCAATCGACCACTGGCACCGAAGCCCGAGCGTGATGGAGCAGGAGGAACCGACGTGTCACATAACATGCGATAAGAAGTTTTTAACGTAATCCGAGCCCCCATTCTCGCTTTGGCTCGCTGTCCTTCTTTCACACACACTTACACACACACACACACCAGTTCAGAAATAAACCATCCCATAATAAAACTTCGGAGCGATGTGAAATCAAACGGGCGAGCGAGGAACGTGATGCCAGAAAGGCGAATCCATTTATCCGAATGCTAAATACTGACCCACTATAAATAAAGGAGGATCACATTTATATAGAAATACAGGCTGTGTCCAAATGTTTTTGGACACCTGCTCCTGCAGCGTTTCTACTGGATCAAGGGTATTCACAGGGTCCGTCCTCTTGCTCTTCGCTGCAGTAAGATGTTGCAACATTGCTGTGAGGAAGATTTGACTGCATTCAGCTTCACCAACTCATCCCATTAATTAAACTCATGAATTGTTCCTTCCCCTATCAAGGGTTGTTTTTTTTAATAGCTTATCCTGCTTAGTTGGAGCAACTGTCTCTACAGTCAAATAGTATAGAGTCCAGGACACGTCCAAGTACAAATAGTATAGAGTCCAGGACACGTCCGCGCACAAACAGTATCGAGTCCAGGACACGTTCGAGTACAAATAGTATCGAGACCAACACATGCCTAGGTACAAACAGTTTTGAGCCCAAGACATGTACGAGTACAAACAGTATCAAGTCCAGGACACGCCAGAGTACAGTCTAGAGTCCAGGACACATCCGAGTACAAATAGTATCAATCCAGGACAAACAGTCTCGAGCTGAAGATACGACTGAGTACAAATAGTATCAATCCTGGACACCTCTGGAGTAAGTACCATCAAGTCCAACACATGCCTAAGTACAAACAGTATCGAGTCCAGGACACGTCCAAGTACAAACATTATCGAGTCCAGGACACGTCCGAGTACAAACTGTATAGAGTCCAGGACATGTCCGAGTACAAACAGTATTGAGTCTAGGACACGTTTGAGTACAAATAGTATCATGACCAACACATGCCTAGGTACAAACAGTTTTGAGCCCAAGACATGTACGAGTACAAAGTACAAATAGTAGTCCGAGTACAAACAGTATCGAGTCTAGGACACAACCGTGCACAAACAGTATCGAGTCCAGGACACGTCCGAGTACAAACAGTATCGAGTCTAGGACACAACCGTGCACAAACAGTATCGAGTCCAGGACATGTTCGAGTACAAACAGTATCGAGTCCAGGACACATTCGAGTACAAACAGTATCGAGTCCAGGACATGTTCAAGTACAAACAGTATCGCGTCCAGGACACGTCCGAGTACAAACTGTATAGAGTCCAGGACATGTCCGAGTACAAACAGTATTGAGTCTAGGACACGTTTGAGTACAAATAGTATCATGACCAACACATGCCTAGGTACAAACAGTTTCGAGCCCAAGACATGTACGAGTACAAAGTACAAATAGTAGTCCGAGTACAAACAGTATCGAGTCTAGGACACAACCGTGCACAAACAGTATCAAGTCCAGGACACGTCCGAGTACAAACAGTATCGAGTCTAGGACACAACCGTGCACAAACAGTATCGAGTCCAGGACATGTTCGAGTACAAACAGTATCGAGTCCAGGACACATTCGAGTACAAACAGTATCGAGTCCAGGACATGTTCAAGTACAAACAGTATCGCGTCCAGGACACGTCCGAGTACAAACTGTATTCAGTCCAGGACACGTCCGAGTACAAACTGTATTCAGTCCAGGACACGTCCGAGTACAAACTGTATTCAGTCCAGGACATGTTCGAGTACAAACAGTATCGCGTCCAGGACACGTCCGAGTACAAACTGTATTCAGTCCAGGACACGTCCGAGTACAAACTGTATTCAGTCCAGGACACGTCCTAGTACAAACAGTATCAAGTCCAGGACATGTTAGAGTACAAACAGTATCGCGTCCAGGACACGTCCGAGTACAAACAGTATCGCGTCCAGGACACGTCCGAGTACAAACAGTATCGAGTCCAGGACACGTTCGAGTACAAACAGTATCGAGTCCAGGACACGTTCGAGTACAAACAGTATCGAGTCCAGGACACGTCCGAGTACAAACAGTATCGAGTCCAGGACACGTCCGAGTACAAACTGTATTCAGTCCAGGACACGTCCGAGTACAAACAGTATCGAGTCCAGGACACGTCCGAGTACAAATAATCAATTACTTATCGAAAAAAAGTTGAGCAGCTGCTCTGCCAAAATCAAGACAAGTCTGAGAAGCAGGATTTTGCCATTGGATGAAACCGACGAACACTGCCCCCCAGTGCAACCCGGAGTGGTGTGTTTAAGAATTCAGTCTGCAGACACGCAAAAACACAAACACTGTACAAAAGCTATAAACACACTCAGCCTCCATCGAGGGAGCCTCAGCCGTTAGCGCAGCCAATTTCAAGCACATTCAAAAGAAAGGCTAATAGCTCTGTTTGTCAGAGCTGCCCTCCGCCACCCCCCCTCCTGCTCCTTTATGCGGTGCTCGGCCTCCACGCCCGTCACTTTTAACCTCGGCTTTTTGCTTTCAGAGAATCGTTTGGATGGTCATGTTTGTCGGCCTCGGCTTCGTCCTCAGCGGCGACAGCAGATAGAGGCGGCTGTCTTCCCCTCCGCCTCCATGAGTGTGTGGCGGCATCGCCTTCTTATCGAGGGCCTAAAGATGCTAATCAAAAAATTGCATCACACATTTGGGGCCCCTTATCGCTTTCATGCCAAGTTTTATTTTTCATATTTAAAAGCGCTCCCGTCTAAATCCGGACACCGGCGGCTCAGGGCGGTATTAAAAAGCCTATTTTTTTATTTATTTATTTTTTTCCATCATTTATTCTACCTGTACGTTTGCTCCCACATTGTGAGCGGTAATGCGAGAGCTTTTTTATAGACGAGCGGCTTCCCGGAGTCGTTTCCGTTTAAAGAGAGCCGTGGTGGCTGACTGGAGCCCAGAGAGAGAGAGAGAGAGAGCGCTTAATAACGTCAGAAGCCGCCGGGCGATCAAGCTGCCTTTATTAAGTGTGCTTTCTGTTTCGTGCCATTTCATCCTCATTAGAGCGCAGTGCTGCGAATCAGCGCTCTGTGAAAAGCTCTGAATTAAGTTTGCTTGCTTGTACTTAGCCACCCCAACCTCCATCCACCCCCAGACACCCCCAGAACCACCACCACCCCCCCATTTTCCTCCACACACAGATTTATTCTTTTGTATTTAATGTACAAAAGAGAGGCTGATTACAATGGACCTTAAATACATCCATTTAATAACGCACACTGAGTGGTTTGAATACAATATGACTTCAGGTTATGTACACACTCACTTACAAAAGTATTGGGACGCCGGCTCATTCATTGCTTATTCCGAAATCAAGGCAATTAAAAAAATAGCGTATCCGTTTTTTGCTGGAATAACTGACTTTATATAACTGAGTGAGGATGCTGTGAGGATTTGACTGCATTCAGGGATGAGCTGGCGTTAAGTGAGGTCAGACGGATGTCAGGCGATCCCCACCCCACCTCATCATTAACTCTCCAAAATGCCACGCCTGGCATTAGGCAGCAAGGTGCCAGTAGGTTCATGTCAGTTTATCTGCTCCAGAGAGTCCTATTCTATTGGCAGTACTTCTCTACAGGGACTAGACGAGATGTGTGTGTGCATTTGCACATCTGTGTCAGCAATGGGGGCAGCGTAAAGTAGCTGAATGCATTCATTAGAAGTGGCGTCCACAAACATTTGGACATACATATGCACATGCTCAGAGCTCTTTTTGAATAGCCGGCTAGAATGTGACCTGACGACAGTAGCAGACACTTCGCACAATTTTTACAGTTACTTTATATTTTGTGCTTGGACTGTAAACTTTACACGTTGGCATTCACAACCCACACACACACTGTAAACTTTACAGTGTGAAAAGGTTTTGACTGCAGAACCCACATACCTACTGAAAACAGTACACATTTGAGTACACACTAAACTTTACAGTGTGAAAGTTTGGACCTTATTTCCTGCATACTGTAATCTTTACACTTCTGAGCTCACAACACACACACAGTAAATTCTACATTCATTTATGGTAAGTAAAGTTTTGAAGTTCATAAACTCATAGCACTATTTATTTCTATTTGTACTTGAGCTGTAGACGTTATAATTCTGAGCTCACAACACACAACACACTGCCAACTTTACAATGTAAAAAGGTTTTGAATGCATAACCTATACACACTGTAAAGTTTCCACTTTTAAATACACACTATAAACTTTACAGTGTGTACAGTTTTGAGTTTACCTTTGAATACTTGTACTAATAAAGTTATAAAGTTTTAATGAATTACTTAATTTTAACTTGGGTCCCCAAACTGATTTTGAATTATACTTTGAATCACTTTCTAAACGGATGTAGCTTAATTCTGACATTTACAATCTGAATTCAGAATAATGTAAATCTTTTAGAAATTTGCTAATATTTGCATTTAGTTTAATTTCCTTTCTGGAGAAATAAGTAGATAATTTAAACTTGCAGTAAAGTATACATTGTACATGCAAAGTAATGTAAACGGAATGTAAAGTTAAGTACATATTGTAAAACATAATAGTAAAACTGTAAAAAAAAAAAAGTTTAGTTTGTCAAAAATATGTAAACCTTTTAAGTTTTACAAAAATAAGTCAGTTTGTAATTTTCTAATTGCTTGTACACTGTACTACAAAGCATACAGAATAAATCATTATAGTTATTATTTATTATTATATTATTATATATTTGTTTGTTACACCTACATTTGTTTTCTTTATAGTTATCACTGTTTTTACTATTATGATTTACAGTGTATATACTTAACTTTACATTACATTGACATTACTTTACATTAACAATGTATACTTTTCTGCGAGAATAAATAATCCTAATGTTTTACTTAAAGAAATACGCCTTCAGAAAGAAAATTATTATTATTATTATTTTGAATTACTCTGATGTCTGATTGTAAATATCACATTTGAGCTATTTCAGTTTAGAAAGTGGTTCAAAATCAATCTAGAGACGTAAGACTAAGTAATATTCAACTTTAGAAGACATACGTTTTCAGTAAAGCAGCGTAAATAGTAATAGTAACTTTTGATCCTTAATCGATTTCCTGAAAGCGAACTGATGTACTAATTTACTGTAGAATAAAGTGTACGTAAGTTGAAAGTTTGTGAATTTGTAAACCTAACTGTAAATTTACAGTGCACTGTTATCCATCACAGTATAAAAGCTGATTAGACTGGAATTAATTCGCACGCTAGGAAAGGCTGAGCTAAGTTTGCCTTTACTTAGCCACACGTGATCATCCTCCATTCTCCAGTTTCCGTTCTAAAGGTCCTCCAACCTCAAAACCCTCCGAATTGTAAACGTCCTCCACGATACGATTCCAAAGTGCATGAGCTTCCAGTCCAGTGCCAGAGACACAAAGCATACAATACGGTGACAATTACGGGTGAAAGGCAAACAAAAGTGCCTTAAAAAGCCTATGACTTGCTGAAAGAAGGGGACCGCTGTTGAAAAGTGCTGCATTTAATCGGCCCTATCAGAAATGCAGAGGTTCTTTTCATAAGGAGAAAAGCTGTCCATGGTGAACAAAAGACGTTCCTAATGAAACAAGCCTGAATGCATTCTCGGAGTTCCACAGGGTCGGAATACATCAAGGACGGAATACACTCTGGAGCGTGAAATATCACGACGCACCGCCATCCCCCTCCCCTCTCCCCCCACATTGCCTCCTTATAAAGTTGGACTTGTTGAAGGTCCAATCTTCAAGTGGAAATGTCGGCAGTTTTCCTGATTACCACCCTGCTAAACGTTTGTAGCAGATTTATGCATTTGCAAGCTCAACACTAGACCAAGCTGGTCCACCAGCATGACTAAGGTTGTGGGACTGTGGGCTAGCACTAAGAATTAGCACTAAGTACATTAGCTCTAAGAATTAGCACCTTTCCATTTTGTTGTCTGTATTAGGCAAACTAAGACGAGGACTGTAATCCTGAAGATCTTAAATATCATTAACTATCATTTATTTTAGTATAACGCTTATAGCTAATAAAGCTCTTTCTGACTCTAACTAACTTGCTAAGCTGTGTTATAACAGCTGTGCCATGACTAATTGAGTTGGTGGACCAGCTTAGCTCTTGACCAGTATAGGCTTTTGTTTGTGCTCGATGGTTTAGCTGCTCTACAGGCATGATCACACTGGCCGACTAGCATAACTAGCATTATCAAGCTGAACCACCAGCCTGGACAGCGTGGCTAAAATCAAATGCAACACACACTACGTTTGGGTAAAAGCTCGATAACCAGCTAATAATCAGCTTTTCAACCACCTTGACCATCAAAGACCAGTCTAGACCACCTGAAACCAGCAAAGTAGCAAAAGGGGCCTGTATGGTTAGCCCGACTGGGAACCAGAAAGTGTTGTCCATGGATTCCATGTGTGCCCCACATATGGATGCCCACCAGGGGTCCCACCCGAGTCAGTAATGGGACCAGTACAGGTTAAACATGGGCCTCATTTGGGTTGTACACTGCACATGGGGCCTAGATGGGACCCGTGTGAGATTAAGGTGGACTCTAACAATGAAGCCCATTTGGGAAGCCCAACTTAGTCCTAGGAGGACTAGGAGCTAATGCCCACCTGAAACCTGTCTAGGACCACGTTCCACCAGTGTGAGCCCCACATGAGCATGCAGACCCAAAGCCTTCTCAGATACTCATGATTTTACATAGCTTTTGTCTTCTGGGTTCTTCATAGTCTGTAGGCATGGACGTGAGGCCCAAACTAGCAACTCGAATTTCAGCCGTCGACTGAAAATGCTGCTTATTACTGCATCGGTTTACTGCCTGTTTCTGCATTTATCTCTGGAGCGTGCCCTGGAGGGGAACAGCGAAGCTTTGTTGGGCCACGGCTGGGTATTTTTAGGTCCACGTGAGCCATAAAAGGCGAAGCTAATTGAATGTGGTGGTGTGCATTAGCATGCCTTGCACCTCCTCGTCCCTCGTCTTAGTACATGTAGCCTAAGAGGATGCCCAGTTCATCACTAATTACACCGAGCAAGGTTTCCCCTGCGACCCCGCCACACTTTCGGCCTGTTCGGCTGTGAAGGCCCAAGCCAGGTTGGCTAACGAACGAGTTTCTGTACATGTAGGCTCTTCTTTGCCATAGAAGACGTCATCCCTTCATCCTCGAGGCTACGCAGGCTACGCTGGCATTGCGGAGCGGCTGAAATGTCGTCTGCTTTGTATGCAGTTGAAATAGGCACACGCATATCCTCCTAATAGAAAAGGCTGGCTGCTAAAAAAACACAGCTAATTAGGCGCTGCTGGCGTATCGATTAATGGCATTCGGAGCTGTTTAGCGCTAAGCAAGGACGCATGAATTTATTCTACACTGCTCATGTGAATAGAGGAGGCATTAACAGCAGGGACTGATGAGCAACAAGCAGCTGCGGCTCACGCTAGTCCAAATGGCCACATCCAGGCCCAGGCTGTGAGGGGTGCCGAGTCCCACTGCAAAATAACATACACACTTATCAAGCAATTATTCATGATATTCCGTGCAATTATGTAATCAGACAATGGCGTGGCAGCAAGCAGTACAGTGCATCAATGCACCAGGAGCTTCAAGTAATGTTCAAGTCAACCTTCAGAATGGGGGGGGGGGGGGGGGGTTGAGCAGGGCATGATGGTTGGTGTCAGAAGGGCTGGTTTGAGTATTTCTAGAGCTGCTGATCTCCTGGACTTTTCTCAGCACAACAGTCTCTAGGTCAACTGAGAACGTCCAGACTGGTTGGGGCATCTCAGAATGAACACCAGGATAAGCTACAACAGCAGAAGACCATGTTGGGTTGCACGTCTTTCAGCCAAGACCAGACAGCTGAGGCTGCAGTGGCTCAACACAGGCTCACCAACACCGGGCAGTTGAAGACTGAAGGAGAAACGTTGCCTGGTCTGACGAGTCTCGATTTCTGCTGAGGAACATCAATCAGATGCTAGGGTCAGTCAGTTGATTGGGCACCAGCAGCATGAATCCATGGTCCCAACCTGCCTTGTGTCAACAGTCCAGGCTGGGTTTTCCTAGCTCACTTCGGGCTTGTTAATCCCAATCAATCATGGCTTGAAGGCCACCAAGTGTTTCAGTATTGCTGACCATGTTCATCCCTTCAGGCCCACGGTTGACCATTGTCTAACGGCTACTTCCAGTACGTCGCAAGTCGCCATCTCTGTAGGCTTCATGAACATGACCCTCCAGTGGCCTTCCCAGCCTTCGGAATCCAGGAGAACATCCTTTGGGATGTGGTGGAAAGGGAGATACTTCCGAAAAGCGTGGACCAGAATTCCGGTGCATCTTGTGGAATCCGTGGCATTAAGTAAGTACGAACAGACCCTTTCCCGAAATGCCTGTGTAGGTTTAGGTCAGTTGCCACAAAAGACACCGTTCAAGGTGGGTATCACGCCATCTTTGGGAACGGTGTCCTTCTGAAAATGACCAAAATGCCGGATGAAAAGCATTTATTTGGGAATTTCAAACATTTTCCTGCACATGTAATCCGTGTAAACATATTAGTTCATGATGGATCACTACAATTTTTCCATTCCAGCACTTGAGGTAATTGGTGGCAGTTAGTGTGTTATTAAAAGAGGGTTTCCATGGGAACGTTCTACTCTTTTGATTTCGTTGTTTCATCCTTGTGCGCTCTTCTTCCCGCTCCCCTCCCCTCCTTTGGTCTGAAAGACAGAAGCAGATGATGTGAGTTAAAGAGGACTGTTAAGCACTGATAGGAATGATGCTTCCTCCCAGAGGCTCTCGGTGTGCCGGGGTCAGGCCGCAAGACTACTCGGAGGACCTCTCCTAATTCGTCCCCACCAGCTGCCCCACTCTCTTTGTCATTGTCTTACTCTCTCTCTCTCTCTCTCTCTCTCTCTCTCTCTCTCTCTGTTTCTCTTCTGAAAGTGGAGAAAGCTGAAGCCAATTAGAACTGCTAGAACTGTCCGCAGCCCTGGACCCACTGCTCTACGCCTGGTGCTGGTGCTGCTGTAGCCCCCCCTGTAGGTGGACCTGCTGGGGCAGTGCTGCCAGACCGCCAGAAGAAGCCCAGATGTCCGGAACACAGGTACACCCACATTAGCCTCACCATCACTGCACCAATAATGATTGCACCTGACGATTGTTTCCAGAGGTGCTACAGAATCAAGAACTGACCCCTGAACAGAGTTCCCACAGTCAGCTGGGCCTGCTAGACTCTCACTTGGCTTGGTTGCACAGCCCTTTTGAGCTCCCCTTCTGATGTGCCATGTGTACGCTCTAGTCTGAGGTAGTCCAGGACGTCGGAGAGAAGCCGGTCTGACCTTGCCCCGTTAACCTTTTGCTGGCTCAACACTGGCACAGGAAGGGCCTTAGTCACGAAATCCGTATTCCCCTAACTAGCAGAGTCTTGGCCTTCCAGCCAACATGCTCATGAGTGGAACATGGGCTTCAAGTGGGTTGGTACATGCATTTTTACTGGGACCCAGTTGGGCTTCCCAAATTGACCCAATCTTAATTGGCTATCTTGTATACTAAATCGTTCATAGTGGATATTGAATCATTCATAGTGGATACTGAATCATTCATAGTGGATACTGAATCATTCATAGTGGACACTGAAGCATTCATAGTAGACACTGAACAATTCATAGTAGTTTCTGAATAAATCATAGAAGATACTGAATCATTTATAGGAGTTTATGAATCATTCATAGTGGATACTGAGTCATTGGTAGTAGAACCCAAACAATTCATAGTGGATTCTGAATTAGTCATAGTAGTTTATGAATCATTTATAGTAGAACCCAAATAATTCACAGTGGTTACTGAATCATTCATAGTGGATACTGAATCATTGGTAGTAGAACCCAAACAATTCACAGTGGTTACTGAATCATTCATAGTAGATACTGAATCATTCATAGTGGATACTGAATCATTGGTAGTAGAACCCAAACAATTCACAGTGGTTACTGAATCATTCATATTGGACACTGAAGCTTTCATAGTAGACACTGAACAATTCATAGTAGTTTCTGAATAAATCATAGAAGATACTGAATCATTCATAGTGGATACTGAATCATTTATAGGAGTTTATGAATCATTCATAGTGGATACTGAGTCATTGGTAGTAGAACCCAAACAATTCATAGTGGATTCTGAATTAATCATAGTAGTTTATGAATCATTTATAGTAGAACCCAAACAATTCACAGTGGTTACTGAATCATTCATAGTGGATACTGAATCATTCATAAAAGAGCACAAACAATTCATAGTGGTTGTTGGGGCCGGATGCCCCGTTAATCTTTTGCTGGCTCAACACTGGCACAGGAAGGGCCTTAGTCACGAAATCCGTATTCCCCTAACTAGCAGAGTCCGAGAAACAGTGGCTGTTGCAGCCTTCCAGCCAACATGCTCATGAGTGGAACATGGGCTTCAAGTGGGTCGGTACATGCATTTTTACTGGGACCCAGTTGGGCTTCCCAAATTGACCCCATCTTAATTGGCCCCATCTTTCCAGCCTACCCTAATATCACATGGGTACCATCTCGGCCCTTTATGCGCTATACAACCTAGATGGAGCCTATGCTTAACCCCTCCTGGTCCCATCACTGATACTGGTGGGCATCCATATGTGGGGCCAAAGTGAAACCCATTTTTGACTGGATTATAGAGAGTTCGAGAGTCGACTCTAGACTCCAGAGATTGAGTAGAGCAGAAGCAACAGCGCCTCCTACAGGTCCTGACTCTCTGCTATCTCCATGTATGCTAAATCTAGAGATGCTTAAGCCTCCCAACAACTGGCACAGCGATGCCATTGCTCAGCATCAGAGAAGAGTTGTGGGATAATCAGACGCTCAAGACGTCTGTTAGCCCGTCGGCCGCTTTGATACGTTCGAATGCTCGCGGTTCTCAGCCGACGCCATGGCACGTCAGATCGTCAGAAGAAAAGCATGCGGCGGAGAGATGTGCTGCCGAGTCTTGAAGAAACGGGAGAACATTACTCAGTGTCAGATGCTGAGGATGATCTGACGCTCCTCTGAGTCTTTGAGAGAAAGACAGAAAAAAGCAGATCTGTTGTTCGGTGCGCCTCACAAATGTGTGTGTGTGTGTGTGTGTGTGTGTGTGTGTGTGTGTGTGCGCGCATGCTAACTTCAGTTAGCAGAAGTCTTTTTGATCTGACGTTATGTTTTTGTATAGTTTTCTCCCTATTGAAGGGTATAGCCTTCTACCAGTCTATCACACACACACAGTCTGAGAGCTCCACATGACCAGCCTAACCTGCTTTCTTCTCCTGAAGTGTGTGTGTGTGTGTGTGTGTATGTGTGAGTGAGTGCTTTAGATTTCCATTATAATGCCTCTCTTAACCCTTTAAACTCTGACACCATATAACTTATACATAGAGGTACCTGAACCATTTACAGTGGATATTGAATCCTTCAAAGTACATAGTGAATCATTCATAGTAGATACTGAACCATTCAAAGTAGGTACTGAATTATTAATAGTGGTTACTGAATCATTTATAGTGGATACTGAATCATTCATAGTGGATACTGAATCACTCATAGTAGATACTGAACCATTCAAAGTAGGTACTGAATTATTAATAGTGGTTACTGAATCATTCATAGTGGATACTGGATCATTCATAGTAGATACTGAACCATTCAAAGTAGGTACTGATTTATTTATAGTGGTTACCGAATCATTAATAGTAGATACTGAATCATTCATAGTGGGTACTGAATCATTCATATTGGATACTGAATTATTCATAGTGGATTCTGAACAATTCATAGTTGTTTCGGAATAAATCATAAAAGATACTGAATCATTCATAGTGGATACTGAATCATTTATAGAAGTTTAGGAATCATTCATAGTGGATACTGAATCATTGGTAATAGAACCCAAACAATTCATAGCGGTTACTGAATTACTCTTAGTAGATACTGAATCATTCATAGAAAAGCCCAAACAATTTATAGTGGTTACTGAATCCTTCATAGTGGATACTGAATCATTTATACTAGATGCTGAATCATTCATAGTAGAACCCAAACAATTCATAGTAGATACTGAATCAGTCATAGCAGTTTAGGAATCATTCATAGCAAAACCCAAACAATTCACAGTGGTTACTGAATCATTCATAGTAGATACTGAATCATTTATAGTGGATACTGAATCATTGGTAGTAGAACCCAAACAAGTCATAGTGGTTACTTAATTATTCTTAGTAGATACTGAATCATTCATAGAAGAGCCCAAACAATTCATAGTGGTTACTGAAACATTCATATTAGTTACTGAATCATTCATAGAAGATCTCAAACAATTCGTTGTGGTTACTGAATTATTCATAGTAGATACTGAATCATTCATAAAAGAATTCAAACAATTCATAGTGGTTACTGAATCATTCATAGCAGATATTGAATCATTCATAGAAGAGCCCAAGCAATTCATAGTGGTTACTGAATCTTTCATAGTGGATACTGAAGCATTTATAGTAGGTACTGAATCATTCACGGTAGAACCCAAACAATTCATAGTGGTTACTGAAACATTCATATTAGTTACTGAATCATTCATAGTGGGTATTGTTCAATTCATAGTGGTTACTGAAACATTCCTATTAGTTACTGAATCATTCATAGTGGATACTGAATCATTCATAGTGGATACTGTTCAATTCATAGTGGAAACTCCACAATTTGTAGTGGATACTGAATCGTTCATAGTAGATATTGAATAATTCATAGTGGATACTGAATCATTCATAGTGGATACTGAAGCATTCATAGCAGACACTGAATCATTCATAATGAAATGTAAATTATTAATAGTAGGTACTGAGTAACTGATAGTAGCTCAGATATTCTGCTGGTGTTCTCCCTCTCTAACAGCTAAACCTGTTCGCGCTAACGCTCATATCCACAGCCTACTTAGAACCTCCAGAAGCACTAGACTGATGGTCTTACCCATGCCCCCCCCAACCCCAGTTTGCTAACGCTAACCTACTTACACTAATTACTTGCCATGGCGTTGCTCTCTCTAACGTTATATTATACAGAGTTTGCCAAGGTTTTTAAGGCCGTGAGAGATGTTTGCTAGCATAGTGGAATTGTTTGAGTTCATGCCGAATTCGAGATGCTATGCTAATCAACGTTAGTTGGACGAGGTCTGTGGCCAGTGACCCCGAGTCGTCACCTTGGCAATGCATGAGATTGGGTGGGCTAGTGGGTATCCAGAATCGTGGCCAGTGCCTTGCTGCTATACATGGAGCTTCTCGATCATCCGCAAGTCCGTCGTAAATTGTAACGCTGGGCCGCGGTGCGTGGAGTGATACCTCAAACTGTGCTGAGCTGGAAGGAAGTAGTTCCGGTTGCTCCGGCGTTCAGCTCAGTGGAGATGTTTATTTTAAAGGAAGTCACACCGAGTTCTAACCCACATCCATTTGTCGGAGATGTTGAAAGACGAACGTCTCTGGTAAAGGGAAGAGATTACCTTTACTGTTACCGTTACCCCCCCCACACACACACACGCACACACACATACACACCCTGCAAGCTGAAGTTTTCTTCTTTTAGACTCACTTTAACCTTTTCTTTCTCCTGAAAGAACGTTTCTGTTCTTCTCGGAAGTCCTGTGGAAACCCGCCCAGCACGGAGAAGCGATTTTTCCGAAAGCCGAACAGCAGGCCGTGCTATCCGCAACCTCTCTGACTTAGCGTCCTGCGGGGCAGCTCTCATACACATACACACACACACACCCACAACACACGCCGATCAAAAGTCAGGAGTGCAGCGCGATCTTCCAAAACTTGGTGGGCGAGCGGCTCTCAGCGTGCGCTTGGTTAAAAAACAACAGCAGCAGTTCCGCTTCAGAGCGTCGGGGAAGGCAGGAATCGCTGCGAGAGGCGGAGTGAACTATTCAACCCTCCCGTCTTCCGTCCTCTCGCTCCACCACTGTTTTCATCGCTTGCTGAAAACTTCTGGAGAAAAAAAATGGGCATCTATGAAGCTCGACTCCGTTTAGTGATTTATTCATAACTCAGAACCTCTTTTATTAGACCAGCAGACGACACTCATCACACTCCTCTCCACACAGAAACGGTCCACTTAGGAAGGGTTTCCAATAAAGTGGCCAGAAAGTGGAAGCACAAGGTGGTAGCTGTTTCCAATAAAGTGGCCAGTGAGTGGAAGCACAAGGCAGTAGGTGTTTCTAATAAAGTAGCCACTGAGTGTGCGCACAAGGCAGTATGTGTTTCCAATAAAGTGGCCAGTGAGTAGAAGCACAAGGCAGTAGCTGTTTCCAATAAAGTGACCAGCGAGTGGAGGCACAAGACAGTAGGTGTTTCTAATAAAGTGGCCAGTGTGTGGAAGCATAAGGTAGTAGGGGTTTCTAATAAAGTGGCCAGTGTGTGGAAGCATAAGGTAGTAGGGGTTTCTAATAAAGTGGCCAGTGTGTGGAAGCATAAGGTAGTAGGTGTTTCTAATAAAGTGGCCAGTGAGTGGACGCACAAGGTAGTAGGGCTTTCTAATAAAGTGGCCAGTGAGTGGACGCACAAGGTAGTAGGTGTTTCTAATAAAGTGGCCAGTGAGTGGAAGCACACATGGTAGGTGTTTCCAATAAAGTGGCCAGTGAGTGGAAGCACAAGGTAGTAGGTGTTTCCAATAAAGTGGCCAGCGAGTGAAGGCACAAGGTAGTAGGTGTTTCCAATAAAGTGGCCAGCGAGTGGAAGCACAAGGAAGTAGGTGGCGTACTGGAGTCCAGCGTAGGGAGAAAATGCTGCAGCGGAATTCTGTGAAGGCCAGGTGAACTGAAGACGGGCCTTGAGCGAGATGTTACTGTAATGATCTCTGCTCTCGATAATTAAAGGCCAGAGAGCAGAATGCAAACGAAGTGCGTGCGGCACGTTGCTGCGGCAACCATGGCCGCTCCGGAGAGCTGTTCGGAATACAGTGCTGTTATTCCCCGGAACGCCGCGCAGTCAGCTGCTGCTGCCAGTGTTCAGGTCACTGTAGAGGCTTTCAGCTGCGGTGAGAAATGGAAGGTGTGTTGGGGGACCGGATAGATGGCCTTCAACTCTCAATCACACCATCATGCTGCCGTGTAATAGCCATGATACACACACACACACACACACTTGCTACCGTACACTCATATGTGTGTGTGTGTGTATATATATATATACATACCGGTTCTCATTGGGGTGCTCCGCTGACCTCCACCGAACTCCCCTCATCTCTCTGTGTAAAGCATGGAGGGGGGTGGGGGTTGTGGTGTGGGGAGGGGGGGGGGGGGTCGGCCTGCTGCCCTGCTCCGTTCACACAGCATTAAGAGGTTCTACCAAACCGCTGCAGGTCAGCACACAGGAGACCCTCGCTCAGACCCCTGCCGCTCTTTCAGTTGCTGCCTTATTCATTAGAAGGGGGTGTCCACACACATTTGGACAACATAGTCTAATTATTACGTTTTCGCAACTGTACAACTCACGCCGTGGGCAGGGGCACCGATCAGTGCTGATCCTCAAGCGTCCATCTAGGGACGCATCTCGGCAGCTGACCCCTCTCCTCACTAGCGGCCACAAAACGGGACTTGAGCTTTGCGGCCGAGGAGGATACATTGATGGACGCAGTCGGGCTCGCCGGGCGCGCCGCCGATGGACGCCGCAAGAAGCGAGGAGGCTCTACGCTGGCCATAATGAATCAATGAAGTTGCTCCGGCGGGTTGCCGTAGAAAAGCAAGCCCATAAATATCCATTTTTAAAATCTATGAGTTTTAATAAATCCCCTCGGTGCAAAGACGGCCCACAACCCCTTGATATACTTGATGGAGGCCATCCAGCCCTTTTTAACGAGAGGTTATGTTTTGCTTCTAATTGAGAATTCAGCCGTCTGTTCAGAATAGCAAAGCGAGAGAAAACCACCCACACACACACACTGATACACACTCTCGCGTACACTCGCGTTGTAAGCCATTGGGGAATTTTTTAATCTCCCATGCATGTCACTATTATCCTCATTTACACTCTCTCTTTATTCCCTCTTTGTTTCCTAAACAAGCAAAAACATTGAAATACACACACAGCCCCCCCCCCCCCCCACGACCACCCCCCCCCCTCAAATGGGACGGCTCTTCAGCAGTCAGTTGTGGGCCCAGAGTCCAGATGCAAAGCGAGAATCGGTATCAGCCGCTAATCAGCGAGGGGTTATACTGGCCGTTGGCCCCGCCTGCCTATTGATCGTCACGGAAACGTCCAGGTTAATTAAATCAGCACGTTAATCTGGCTGCCTCGTATCGAGCAGGACGGACGCGGAATGCAAGAGCCTTGGGCCGATGTTACCGTGGCAATCAATGCCGTGTCTTGGGGTTGGCAGTGGGTGGGGTGGATATCTAGACCACCCATCCAGCACATATGCAGGGTCAATGGAAAACCTCTGCTCAGCATCCCTAATGAGCCTGAGGGGACGGAGGCTCACAGTAGGACGATTTCCACGAACAGATGCTCCAAGTGAGCAGAGCTTCCGGATGCTAATTTACTTTCGGTGCCTCAGCTTGCACTCCTCACCCCAAAACAGCTTATCTAAGCCAGCAATAGCGAGAGCAATAGCGATCGCAGAGCATCCATTCAGGCCACCATGGAGTTAAGAGCTTTGCTCAAGGCCATAATAACAACCACCAAAGTGGACGTGAGGGGTAGACCCCAGATTGGCTCCATCCATGATCTATTGGTCTACCCCTCACGTCCACTTTATCACTAGCTCCACCTTGACGGTGTACGGGTAGAGAGACTGTAGTCCATCCATTGGTGCAGAGTTTGTGGTAGACAAAGATCTTCCAGACCTTCATCAGTGGTCAGTTTCTGGCCACCGTGTCACTTTTGGCAGGTTGTTTTTGTGGATGGTGGGCCCACTCTGAACCTAGCAATGAGACTCTACCAACTACCAATATGAAGATGACCATGTCGGTGTCACTGTTGTGCTGAGAACTGGACCCTGTGGTCAGTGGACCCAGTGAGTAAAGAAACAAGGTAGGGGAGGTTTCCAATAAAGTGGCCAGGGACTGGAAGTGGAGAATGGGGGGCTTATAAATTGTGCAGCAGCAGATGGACTACAGTCCCTATATGATAGACCTACAGTATAAAGCACAAGGATGGGGTTTCTTCTAAAGTGGACAGAAGGTGCGGTTTTAAAAAATCCCCTCAACAAATGGATTTTTGAGAGCCATCCTGGATGCAAGGTCATTGTACCCATGCAATGTTTCTGGTGGTCCTGCTTGATGGAACTGTGCAGGTCAGGATGAGATCTGGAAGGCTACGAAAATATGCTGGTAAGACAGGCAAGTCAACCTCCCCCTATGTAACAGCACTGTTGTCGACTAGTCACCCGATGCCCATGGTGACCACTCGTGCCCACAACGATGAAAAGAAGCTGGCTGGAGAACCTTGAAAGGTGCTGTCTGGACGATAGCCAAAGACTCAGGCTTGTAGAATACTTGTCTTAAAAAGTTATAGTATGTATCAGATCGGCCCCACGGTCAAACCTTATACTGCCATCTCGCTAAATAGCACTTGTTATACCCATACAGCTGCAGATAAGATGACCGCAGGACATATGTGGGATGTTTTCAGGAACTGGAGATGAAGAGATCTTGAGCTTGCTTTTCATTAGTGCCATTCAGTGGACACTGGACACTTAGCTGACCAGCTTTCGTAGAAGCTGTAGGTCTGCTGCTGCTTGACTCAGCCAATATTGCTATATCTGATTCCTAGAGCCTCATTCATCAGGAGGATCCTCATTATTCTCACATTTGCATAATTATTGAAATGTTCTGTGCAGTTATTTGCATAATGAATTGGATCTACATTCGATTTACATTCTATATCAAGGGGCCCGTTTCCGCATCAAAATAATGACATCCACTGCAAAAATTGTAACAAGACCACACACACTCCGCTTTTACTTCCAAGCACTTGTGTGGTATGGACTGAAATGTGCCAAACAGGTCCTCCACTCGTTTCCATTAGCTACGGTTCAGAAATAAGGCAACATTGCGGCAGCATGAACTAGAAAAGAAAGAATTCCACGTCCAGGTATTTACTAAGCTGTTGCTACACAGTTCAAGGTGGTTTGCTTGCTAGCTGGTTGCTATTGTGTTGCCCAGGTGGTTTGTAAAGTGTTTCTAAGCAGGTGCTACGTGGTTGCTTAGTATAGTATCAGTGCTCTCTGTTGACGATACCGATACTTTGACTAAGTGCCAGTATCGACACCGATATAGGTGCAACACTGTAGGGTTTTGTAGGGTCTTCAGGTCAGGGTTAGGTTAAGGGTATGCTTATGGCATTGCTAAATGGCTACTACAGTATCCCAGGTGGTCACTATGAAGTTGCAAAGCAGTTTCCAGGTGATTGCTACGTTTGTGGCTAAAGGGTTACGATGGCGGAAAAAAAAAAAAGGTTGCTAAATGGTTTCTAGGTGGTTGCCCTGGTATTCCAGGTGGCTGCTATGGTGTTAGCTTAGTGGTTGCAAGGTGGTTGGCATGGTACCCACATTGGCTGTTACGATGTTGCAAAGTAGATGCCAGATGCAAGGCGATTGTGGTATTTCAGGCCATTTCCCTGATGTTGCTCAGTGTTTGCTAAGCGGTTGCTATGGCATTGCTAAATGGCTACTACGGCATCCCAGGTGGTTGCTAAAGTTGTAACAAAAAAAATAAATAATAAAAAATGGTCGCTAGGTGGTTACTCTGGTATCCCAGGTGGCTGCTATGGTGTTAGCTTAGTGGTTGCAAGGTGGTTGGCATGGTACCCACATTGGCTGTTACGATGTTGCAAAGTAGATGCCAGACGCAAGGCGATTGTGGTATTTCAGGCCATTTCCCTGATGTTGCTCAGTGTTTGCTAAGCGGTTGCTATGGCATTGCTAAATGGCTACTACGGCATTCCAGGTGGTTGCTAAAGTTGTAACAAACAAAATAATAAAAAATGTTTGCTAGGTGGTTACTCTGGTATCCCAGGTGGCTGCTATGGTGTTAGCTTAGTGATTGCACGGTGGTTGGCATGGTACCCACATTGGCTGTTATAGTGTTATGAAGTGGACAGTAGACGCAAGGCGATTGTGGCATTAGTTTAGGTAGTTTCTCAGTGGTTGCTCAGTGTTTGCTGGGTGGTTCCTAGACAGTTGCTAAGGTGTTGTCAAATGGAAAAAATCTTGGAAGTTCTTTGCTGTATGCGTCTCTTTTCAATGTGCAACCATAACAAACAGATAATCATGTCTCTTGGCTCAGCCTGACGATATGGACGTTTCCATGACACAGATCTCATGGATTCTCAATATGGTTCCTCCCAAAGTGGCATGTTTCCACTGCGTCTTCGGATTAGCCATGGAATTCTCGAACAAAGCAAGACCTCACTCATCAATGGACGTCAATAACTAATCACTGGGCACGCAAAGAGTAGCCGTCCACTCCGCTGAAGGATAATCGATTCCAGATGTTGGGATGGAAGTCATTTTACCCGCACTCGCTCACGGACATTCCACTGAGGACAAAGCAAATACGCTTGCTATTGGTGTGGCAATTGCCACGTGGTGCAATGACAAACACACTCGCCAAATGCAACACACTCTCTAGAGCTGAATAGGCAGCCTATCAGTATGGCAAAAACATGGAAAATATACTATCCTGTTCCGGATTACTGGAAAGCCAGGCTATAGTTCTCGTTTGGAGATGGACTCCTTGGAGGTGGACATTATGGCACCCATCAGCACTGAAGATCCCTTTGGCCTTGCTAGACTAGACCAACCCTAGTGCCCAAAAGTGCAGTAGTCTGAGGACGTCAGGTACACCATCCTCAAATACAGGTCTGTCTCGGTGGACGCCGCTGGAGACCTGCCACCAAGGACCTCACAGAAGAGCCGCCTGCCACTGAAGACGTCCGAGCTTTGACAATGGCAGTCCCGTCGGCTCCTGCCTGGCCGTCGCAGGCTCCTTGAACTGGTCCCTCACTGGCTTCCCGAACCATTTCAGTCCAAGCTTCTCGAATTCCTTGACCAGCCAGTCTCTCAGTTCCATGCCTGGCCTGACCTGACCCTCACTTCATTAAGACGCTGATGTCCATCTTGTTATGAGTCCTCAGTCCTGTTCCTGTCTCTTGTCCTGACTTCGTACCTGTACCCGTTATCCCGACCTTTCACGGTCGCTGTTTCCGTTACAGTGTCTGTCCCCACTTCTGTTATGGACTCTGTCCCTGTCCCGGTCACCATTCCTTGTCCTCTGTCCAGCACCCTGTCTAGACATTGTTTTTAATTCCTCTGTCTCACCTCTGTGTCCCCGTCCAGCCTTTCATCCCGTCTTCCGTCCTGTATTCTGTCCAGCCAGGTGTCCTGCCTCCTTTCCTGGGCCAGCGGTTCTTTTGGTGGTTCTAGACTGTAGAGAGGAAATGATATTCCCTATTTGAGTTTGTTTCCTGTCAACGTTGTTTACAGTGGTGTGCAAACATTTGCATACGGTGGCATTTTGTCCACTAAGGAGTGATTATAAGTGAGAAGCCGAAGCATTGATTCCTGGCTCCGCCTAACTGCATGTGATTACTGTGATTGTGTACAGGACTGGTGTTAGTAAACAGCTTTAGAGCTCTACAGTCTCACTCCCCTCCCAACCCATTTGCTGCAGTTACTGCCTCTACTTTCCTGGGAAGGCTTTACACTAGATGTTGGAACATTTACTGTGAGGAGGATCAGAGTATTGGTGAGGTCAGGGTCTGATGTTGGCTGGAGCTCCAGCGCCATTCCAACCACTCCAGATAACACAGTTCCACTGATCCACAGCTCGACACTGGGCACGGTGCTAGGCCGACATCAGGCTGACGTGCTGATGGCATTTTTTATGGACAATGTACAACATCTCTGAAGGCATTGTGAACTTGAATGCAGCCGAATTCATTCATAAGAAAGAGTGTCCACAAACTTTTGGAAATTTATATACTGTCCTTTGGCTAATATTTGAGGTTGTGCTGTGTTTTGGGTACAGCCCAAACAGACCTCCATCATCTCCTTCATCATCAGTCCATCCATCACTGCAGGATAGCAGAGTAATATTCCTCTCCCCGATCCGTCCGGCTGTGGAAAAGTCGGAAAGACTCAGATTCCTCCCCTTTGACTCGCTCACCGAATACAGAGACCACATCCACAGCGCTCGGGTAGCCATGGCAACAGTGCCTAAAGCAATAACAATGGCCAAACACAGATGGATGGCAGAGTGAGGAAGACCTTCTCTCTCGCTTTCGCTCTTATTCTTGCTCTCTCTCTCTCACTTTTTTTATTTACTCCTTCTTTCCTCTCTCGCTCATCTCTTTTTTTATTTATTTTCTTGCATTCACTTTTATTCAGACTTTCTGTCTATTAATCTCTCTCTCGTCTCTCTAATCCTCTCCCTCCCTCACATCTATCTCATATCTTTTATTCACTCTTTCTTCTATATATTGTTTTTCCAGTGAGTGAGTTTTTTGTTTATTATTTATATCGTGTATATATTGGTAACGTATCTACGTTTTGCATCTGAATGTCTTGCTACCCCTTTGCTGCTGTGGCACTGTGAATCTGTGACTAATAAAGGATTATCTTATCTTTCTCGCTCTCATCTCCCTTTTATCTCTTTATCTTCTCTTTCATCTCTTTTATTCTCTCTCTCCTTTTATCTTCTCTCTCATCTATTTTATTCTCTCTCCCATCTTTTATCTTTTCTTGCATCTCTCTTTTATCTTCTCTCTCATCTATTTTATTCTCTCTCCCATCTTTTATGTTCTCTTTATCTCTCTTTTAGTCTGTCCTTCATTTTTTATTTTCTCTCTTATCTCTTTTATCTTCTCTTTCATCTCTTTTATTCTCTCCTTTATTTATTTTTCTTCTCTCTGATTTCTTTTATTCTCTTCTCCATCTTTTGTCCTCTCTCTCATCTTTCTTTTATTCTCTTTTCCATCTTTTATCTTCTCTCTCATCTCTTATTCTCTCTCTTCTAATCTTCTAATCTTCTCTTACTCATCTTTAATATCTCCCCTTATCATCTTTTTTGTCCTTCCTTTTATCGTCTCTCTCATCTTTTATCTTCTCTCTTTCTCATCTCTCTTTTATTCTCCCTTCTACCTTTTATCTTCTCTCTCGTTGCTTTTATAGTCTCTCTCTTCTCTTTATATTCTCTCATCTCTTTTATTCTCTCCATCACCTTTTATCTTCTCTCTCATCTCATCTCTATATATATATAGTCTCTCTCCTTGTTTGTCTTATCTCTTGTCTCTTGTTTTCTCTCTCTCATCTTTTACTCTCTCTCCTTCTTATGTTTTTTATCTTTTCTCTCATCTCTCTTTTATTCTATCTCCTTCTTATGTCTTTTATCTTCTCTCCCATCTCTCTTTTATTCTCTTTTCCATCTTTTATCTTCTCTCTCATCTCTCTTTTATTCTCTCTCTCCTGTTATCTTCTCTAACTCATCTTTAATATTGCCCCTTATCATCTTTTTTGTCTTTCCTTTTATCTTCTCTCTCATCTCTTTATCTTCTCTCATCTCTTTTTATAGTCTCTCTCGTTGTTTGTCTCGTCTCTTGTTTTCTCTCTCTCATCTTTTATTCTCTCTCCTTCGTATGTCTTATCTTCTCTCTCATCTCTCTTTTATTATCTTTTCCATCTTTTATCTTTTCTCTCATCTCTCTTTTATTCTCTCTCCTTTGTCTGTCTTTTATCTTCTTTCTCATCCCTCTTTTATTCTCTTTTCCATCTTTTATCTTCTCTCTCATCTCTTTTATTCTCTTCTTTGTCTGTCTTTTATCTTCTCTCTCATCTCTCTTTCATTCTCCTTTCTGTCTTTTATCTTCTCTCTCATCTCTCTTTTATTCACTTTTCCATCTTTTATCTTCTCTCTCATCTCTCTTTTATTCTCTCTCTCCTTTTATCTTCTCTTACTCATCTTTAATGTCCCCCTTATCATCTTATCATCATTTGTCTTTCCTTTTATCTTCTCTCTCATCTCTTTATCTTCTCTCATCTCTTTATCTTCTCTCATCTCTTGTTTTCTCTCTCATCTCTCTTTTATTCTTTCAATGCAACAATGGAAATGGGTGTAGCATAAGCTTAAAAATGAACGTAGTGCCGCCGTCCAAATTGGATACACCATGGATGTAGATGTAGAGTAACAATGGAAATAGGTGTAGCGTAATGCAACAGTAGAAAAACCTGGTGGTGTAACATACTGTAACGATGGAAATATGGAAGAGACGGGGCGAGGACACTGAAGACATTGAAAATTTGATCATAGAATCTTAAAACCAGCTGATAAACCTGAGCCCTTCTTGTCCAGCATTGGAGAAGGAACTCAGGGCTGCGGGAGTCTGACTCAGGACTGTCCCCTTTTAGCTTGTCCACTAATTCACATGGGTTCATCCAGGGCACTTGGAATGGTTTCAACTAGAAAATGGACTGCAGGAACACACAAGCCACGCCGCCCTTTTTTTTTTTTTTTTTTGTAGGGTTTGATGCCTTGGTGGCTTCATGTCTCATTCAGGTAGGCGTTAGTGAGGGGCTGCCTGCTGCCCCGGGGACAAACCTGTCGCCAGATGGCCGTTCCACTGCTGCCCGCTCGCTCCCGGTCAGCTTCTCTTCACGCATCAATTGTGCGGCATACGCGTTCCACAAGGCTGGAGGGAGTGGAGTCCAGCGCTGTCCTCCAGCGTTGCTCTGCTGCCACCTGGGGGCCAGGCTGGGCGACGCACAGGGGGCCGGCAGCCTCAGAACACCAATTCATATCTCTTTCATGGCTCTGCATTATTTATTAAACTGCACAATAAACAGCCGCTGAGGTTTTTTGGAGGGGAGAATGAAGTCGGAATCCTTCAATCGTTTTAGAAACGGTTCGTGGAAACAAGGAAAATTACACAAGGCCTCTTTGTGTCGCCACATTGAAGACGGCTAATGAGCTTATGGCAGAAAGACGGCTCTAAGAGTGAGAGAGAGAGGGGCTGCAGTGAGCCATAATATATAGATATTAAATCTATGCATATGGACCATATATTCCAATATATCACTGCTGTCCAATAAAAAACATGTATCTCCATTTCTGTCCATTTTCATTTCTTTCCGGGTTCTGGATGAATGGATGGTTCATTTATCACGAGTCATCATGGTGGAGCATTGCTATTGGTTCGCTCAGCATAATGCACTGTTGGATAATTTCTATTGGCATAAAATGATTGTCAGTCATTTTCTAGCACTGATCCTTTAATCATGAGTGATTATTCTGGAGGATTTCTATTGGACCATTCATCACAAGTCATCATTTTGGAGCATTTCTATTGGCCCATGATTGCCAACCATTTTCTAGCATTGATCCTTTAATCATTAATCATTATTCTTGAGCATTTCTATCGGATCATTCATCACGAGTCATCATTTTGGAGCATTTCTATTGGCCAATGATTGATAACAATTTCTAGCGTTGATCCTTTAATCATGAATCATTGTTCTGGAGCATTTCTATTGGATCATTCATCACAAGTCATCATTTTGGAGCATTTATAATTGGCCTATGATTGTCAGTCATTTTTCTAGCACTGATCCTTTAATCCCGAATCATTATTCTGGAGCATTTCTATTGGTCTAGTCTCTATTAATCATCATTTTGGATAAGTTTTATTGGTCCACTCATCATAATACACAATTTTTATTGGTTCATTTACCATGAATGATCATTTTGGAGAAGTTCTATTGGCCCATGATTGTCTGTAATTTTTCTCGCATTGATCCTTTAATCACAAATCATTATTCTCTAGCATTTCTATTGGTCCACTTATCATGAATAATCATTCTGGCTTGTTTCTATTGGTACATTCATCATTAATAATCATTTCAATTAGTCCAGTCTTTATTAGTCATCATTTTGGAGTATTATCATTTGTCCATCCATCATGAATTATACTTTGTATTGTTTATATTGGTCTATTCATCATGAATATTCATCGTCATTTTGGATCATTTCTATTGGTCCACTCATCATAATACACCATTTTCATTGGTCCATTTACCAAGAGTCATCCTTTTGGAGCAGTTCTATTGGCCCATGGTTGTGAATAATTTCGTAGCACTGATCCTTTAACCATGAGTCATTATTTTGGATCATTTCTACTGGTCCATTCATCATAATGCACCATTTTGGAGCATTTCTTCTGGTCCATTCATCATGAATCATTATCTGGCATGTTTTTATTGGTCCATTTATCATGAGTCATCATTTTGGAGCATCATCATTTGCCCTTTCATTACAAATCATCATTTTGGGGCAATTCTATTGCTCCAATTATCTCGAATTGGAGGAAGAACATGCTAGCCTTCACCCTCGGAGCGCTGGGATGGGGGAGTCCCAGCTAGTGGGTGGGAACTGGAAATGACTAGCTACCTTCCTGCAGAGTTTGTATCCCACCCTAATCCACCCCACCTGATCCAAATCCCTACTGCCTTCAGAAGTCCTTAATTGGCTGAATGGTGTACATTGGATTTGGGCTGCGGGGTGCAGGAAGGTAGCTCTCCCAGAGGAGGGATGGAGACCACTGTTCTAAACAGACCTGGGGTAAAGTAGGAAAATCTCAAAGAAGTGGAGGTTCTTGTTGACAGTGAGCAGAATATCCAGAAGGTCGATATTTTAGAAGGTCATCCAAAGTCCAGGACTTAACTCTTATCAGTGTGTAGCGTGGTATGGTCCTCCAAGTTCAGAGGTAAGGGTCAGAGGGCAAATCCGCCCCTTTACCACCAGAATAAATCCTTCAGGGAGGACGTCCATATGTAAAACCTGAAGGTAACTCATGAGGATGGATCTCCGCGCTAAGCTCAGCAGCCTATACGGCGACCTTTACCTTTCTGAGGGGACGTCCTTGGCAGCGATCATGTTCCACACGTGAACAATGCGCTGGCTTGTCCCGGCCTCCGTTTGACGCTGACTTTTCTTACATGTCACAGTTCTAGAGGGTCCTGAGCTTTCTAATCTGACCTACATATCTCTCGCATGTATGGAGCTATTGAGCAGGGGGGTGGAAACGGGAGAGAAGGCTTGAACCCAGTGGAAGTTCTCAGACAAACTTCTCAGGAGTGGAGAGGAAACCTCATGTGCTTCCCGCTAAGGCCGCCTAATTATCGGAAGACTCGCGAAAAGAAGTTTCGAGCTGTTCCTGCTGTGCCCATAAAATGCCTAGAGGGCGGAACAGGGACAGATAAGTCTCAATTAGGAGTATAAATAAAAAAAGCTGTCAAAAGTAGAGAAAAGTTATTTGAGCAACAACTGAAATACAGCTGCAGCTCTGTGAGAAAAACAGCCATTAAACCAGTGCCATATTTCACCTAAGCACTTAAGCGGTTAGCTAGCAAAAGTTCTCTTTCTTTAATTGATACCCGGATAGCAAGGTTGGCTGGTTGGTTGGTTGATCATGTGACGTGTGAGCTCATTCATCATAAACCATCATTTTAGTGCTGTTCTATTGGGCCATGATTGTGAATAATTTTGTAGCATTTCTGTTCTGGTCGTTTACTCATGAATCATTATTTTGAAGCATTTCTGTTGGTCATTTAATCATTAATGATTACTTTGAAGCGTTTCTGTTAGTAGGTTACTCATGAATCATTATTTTGAAGGGTTTCGGTTGGTTTTCTATTCATGAATCATTATTTTGAAGCGTTTCTGTTGGTTGTTTATTCATGAATCATTATTTTAAAGCATTTCTGTTGGTTTTCTATTCATGAATCATTATTTTGAAGCGTTTCTGTTGGTTGTTTGTTCATGAGTCATTATTTTGAAGCGTTTCTGTTGGTCCTTTATTCATGAATCTTTAGTTTGAAGCATTTCTGTTGGTCCTTTATTCATGAATCATTATTTTAAAGCGTTTCTATTGGTTTTCTATTCATGAATCATTATTTTGAACCGTTTCTATTGCTCGTTTACTCATGAATCATTATTTTGAAGCGTTTCTGTTGGTCGTTTACTCATGAATCATTATTTTGAAGGGTTTCGGTTGGTTTTCTATTCATGAATCATTATTTTGAAGCGTTCCTGTTGCTCGTTTACTCATGAATCATTATTTTGAAGCGTTTCTGTTGGTTGTTTGTTCATAAATCATTATTTTGAAGTGTTTCTGTTGGTCATTTATTCATGAAACATTATTTTGAAGCGTTTCTGTTGGTTGTTTATTCATGAATCATTATTTTGAAGCGTTTCTGTTGGTTGTTTGTTCATGAATCATTATTTTGAAGTGTTTCTGTTGGCCGTTTATTCAGGAATCATTATTTTGAAGCGTTTCTGTTGGTCGTTTATTCATGAATCATTATTTTGAAGGGTTTCTGTTGGTCATTTATTCATTAATGATTACTTTGAAGCGTTTCTGTTAGTAGGTTACTCATGAATCATTATTTTGAAGGGTTTCGGTTGGTTTTCTATTCATGAATCATTATTTTGAAGCGTTTCTGTTGGTTGTTTGTTCATGAGTCATTATTTTGAAGCGTTTCTGTTGGTCCTTTATTCATGAATCATTATTTTGAAGCGTTTCTATTGCTCGTTTACTCATGAATCATTATTTTGAAGCGTTTCTGTTGGTCGTTTACTCATAAATCATTATTTTGAAGGGTTTCGGTTGGTTTTCTATTCATGAATCATTATTTTGAAGCGTTTTTTGTATTGTGTTTAGTAATGTCTAAGCTTGGAGGTATCTTTTGTATTATTAGTCTATTCTAACTAGCTAAGGCTTTTCTTGGGTAAATAGCAAAGCACTTTGTAAGTCGCTCTGGATAAGAGCGTCTGCTAAATGCCGTAAATATAAATGTAAATGTTTCTGTTGCTCGTTTACTCATGAATCATTATTTTGAAGTGTTTCTATTGGTTGTTTGTCCATGAATCATTATTTTGAAGTGTTTCTGTTGGTCGTTTATTCATGAATCATTATTTTGAAGCGTTTCTGTTGGTTGTTTGTTCATGAATCATTACTTTGTAGCGTTTCTGTGGGTTGTTTATTCATGAATCATTATTTTGAAGCGTTCCTGTTGGTCGTTTATTCATGAAACATTATTTTGAAGGGTTTCTGTTGTTCGTTTATTCATGAATCATTATTTTGAAGCGTTTCTGTTGCTCGTTTACACATGAATCATTATTTTGAAGCGTTTCTGTTGGTCGTTTACTCATGAATCATTATTTTGAAGGGTTTTGGTTGGTTTTCTATTCATGAATCATTATTTTGAAGCGTTTCTGTTGCTCGTTTACTCATGAATCATTATTTTGAAGCGTTTCTGTTGGTTGTTTATTCATGAATCATTGTTTTGAAGCATTTCTGTTGGTTTGTTCATGAATCATTATTTTGAAGCATTTCTGTTGGTCGTTTACTCATGAATCATTATTTTGAGGCGTTTCTGTTGGTCGTTTATTCATGAATCATTATTTTAAAGTGTTTCTGTTGGTCGTTTGTTTATGAATCATTATTTTGAAGCGTTATTGTTGGTCGTTTGTTCATGAATCATTATTTTGAAGTGTTTCTGTTGGTCGTTTACTCATGAATCATTATTTTGAAACGTTTCTGTTGGTTGTTTATTCATGAATCATTATTTTGAAACGTTTCTGTTGGTTGTTTATACATGATACCTTTTTATTGGTCTACTTGTCATGAATCGTCATTTTGGAGCATTTCTATTGGTTCATTCATTAAGAATCATAATTTTGGAGCATTTCTATTGGCCCACACATTATCAATTCACCATTTGAGAGCACTTCTATTGGTCCATTTATCATGGATTATCATTTTGTAGCATTTCTATTAGTCCATCTATCATGAACCATCATTTTGAGGAATTTCTATCGGTCATTTATTCATGAATCATCATTTTGAGGCATTTTTATTGGTCCATTCAGCATGAATCATCCTTTTGAAGCATTTCTTTTGGTCCCACGCTAATTGCTGCCTCTAAGGTAAGAGGATTTCTAAAAGATTATTAGTAATACATTTTGGTTTGAACTGAATATTAATTATTTAAAGCCTACATTAAAAACTAAATTACCTTAATTAGTTATCACATTCTGCAGATTTGTTTAATATGGTGGTTTAATTAAGCTACATTGCTAATTTTTGCTAGCAGTTATATCACTAGCAATTGCTTTTTTTGAGAGAAAAGTTCAGTTTCCAGGTTTAATGGACTTAATTTTATTTTGTTTTTAGCACCGTTAGCTATCAGCTAAACCTACCACAGATAAGTCCGCTAACCTGGTGACTGTTTTCTAGCTAACGTTAATGTTAATATTGTTTACAAATGCCTGTAGGGTAACTCTGGTATTGTTGCATTAGAAACTGAAGGCGTAACTGAGTGGACAGTGAGGGTATGGATTAACAGACATCACTGTGATGAGTGTCAGTTACCTTGCCTCTGTCAAGGTCTCTCTTGTACAGCATCCGATACAGCTCCTCTACTGCAAAGCGAAGGCTTTTGCTGAGACAAACCGGCGTCTTAAGAGTCGGATCATGTATTTACTGACATCTAAAGACAAACAGAGGATTAAATATCGTGCAAGTCAGCTAAATCTGGCTCTGACAGTCAGAGCTGGGCTTTAGGACACATCTTAAGCCTGAAACAGGATTCATTTACCGTCAGGAAATCCTCAGATTTCCACAGAGTGGTGGTGAACGGAACCAAACGTCAATAATAATCATCATTTACAGAGCAGAGCAAGAAATGACCAAGAAGTCAGGATATGATTAAGTCCAAGACAAGTCTGAGTACAAACACTGTCAAATCCAACACTAGTCTAATTGCTAATAGTGTCATGTCCAATAAAAAGCAGAGAACAAATACTGTTCAGTCGATGATTAGTCTGAGTATAAACAAAACAAGTCTGGTCACAAATACTATCGATTCCAAGACAAGTCTAATTATAAGTACTATCGATTTTAAGACTAGTCTAATTACAAATACTGTCAAGTCCAAGAGAAGTCTCATTTCAAATACTTTTAAGTACAAAACAAGTCTGGTCACAAATACTATCGATTCCAATACAAGTCTAATTGCAATACGATCAAGTCCAAAACAAGTCTAATTACGAATGCGATCAAGTCCAAGAGAAGTCTAATTTCAAATACTTTGTAGTACAAAACAAGTCTAATTACAAATGACAATAAAAACCCACTTGACTTGAGCTGACTATCGATTCCAAGACCAGTCTAATTCCAATACTATTGTGTCCAAGTCTGATTACAAATACGATCCGAGTCCAAAACAAGTCTAACTACAAATGCAATCAAGTCCAAGAGAAGTCTAATTACAAATACTGTCAAGTCCAAGTTAAGCCTAAATATAAATACTTTTAAGTACAAAACAAGTCTGGTCACAAATACTATCGATTCCAAGACAACTCTAATTACAGATACTATCAAGTTCAAAAACAAGTCTGATTTACAAATACTATTGATTCAAAGACAAGTCTAATAACAGTACTATTGAGTCCAAGACAAGTATAATTACGTATACTATCAAGTCCAACAGAAATCTAATTTCAAATACTTTTTAGTACAAAACAAGTCTAATTATAAATACTATCGATTCCAAGACAAGTCTAATTCCAATACTATCGCGTCCAAGACAAGTCTAATTACAAATACGATTTGAGTCCAAAACAAGTTTAAAGTATGAATGCGATCAAGTCCAAGAGAAGTCTAATTATAAATACTGTCAAGTCCAAGTCAAGCCTAATTATAAATACTATATTATAATTATAAGTACAAAACAAGTCTGGTCACAAATACTATCGATTCCAATACAAGTCTAATTGCAATACGATCGAATCCAAAACAAGTCTAATTACGAATGCGATCAAGTCCAAGAGAAGTCTAATTTCAAATACTGTCAAGTCCAAGTCAAGCCTAATTATAAATACTATATTATAATTATAAGTACAAAACAAGTCTGATTTACAAATACTATCGATTCCAATACAAGTCTAATTGCAATACGATCGAATCCAAAACAAGTCTAATTACGAATGCGATCAAGTCCAAGAGAAGTCTAATTTCAAATACTGTCAAGTCCAAGTCAAGCCTAATTATAAATACTATATTATAATTATAAGTACAAAACAAGTCTGATTTACAAATACTATCGATTCCAATACAAGTCTAATTGCAATACGATCAAGTCCAAAACAAGTCTGGTCACAAATACTGTTGAGTCCAATACAGCACATCTTAATGACAAATACTATCAAGTTCAAAAACAAGACTGATTACAAGTCTGATTATTCAATAATTGAACTGTCAATCTGAGACAAAAACCAAACTATTAAGTTCTAGATGACTGGATCAGAACATCTTCTAAACATTAGGCAGGTCCTGTGGGGTGTTCCTGGTATGCAGTTCCTGGTCAGCAGAAGTGCTCCACGAAAGAACAACCAGTGAACCAGCGACAGGGTCATGGAGACCTAGTGCTCACTAATGCGATCATTGATGGACCCACCTCACAACTTACAGGACCTAAAGCCCAGGACATCTTCAGAGGTCCTGTGGCGTCCATGCCTTGATGGGTCAGAGCTGTTGTGGTTTACTGTTAAAAGTGCAAGACCCATGAGGAACTTTTTTAGAAAAGAAAAGGTTCCTAGAAGGTTCCTCAAAGCACCTTAAACATACAGGACAAACAGTCGCTTACCGTTTGTATCTTAACGTAGTCTGAGACTAGGCTTAATTTGTGTCTGGGAAACATGCCCAGAAACTATACGAGCAGAGGAGGGGAGGTATATACAGCAGGGCGTCCAACCTGGCCCATATAAACTGGATTAAAGGAGCGGTCTGGCCTCTAGGGTTTTACTAACTCTAGAGGCCAGACCGCTCCTTTAATCCAGTGCTTGAGCCCTGTTCTCTCCAGGGAGACGATAACAGCTGTCCAGCTTCTGACCTTTCGCCTTGAGTGGAGGGTATTTGACCCGTTAGGATGAAGACGGGCGGGGATTATGTCACAGAGCAGGGCGGATTTGTGTAGGTAGGACCTGTTTTCCATTAAAGGACATTGACTTGTTGGAAGTTCTCTGTATAATTCAATAGTTTGTCGCAAATCGCTCCGCTCTAGTGAAACGTACCCAGTCAGGATTGTTCAGGGTGGTGGGGGATGGACCCAGACGTCTGAAGAGTGGGATGCCTCTGAAAGCTCCGTTGCAGATGGTGAGGGTTGTGACTTCACAGAGACACTGTTACGCCATGGCCACGCCATCATTAAAACAGTGGAGGGATACATGCAGGGTGTTGTGCCGCAAAATAGTCCCCGAAGAAGGCACACCCTCAGAAGCCCTCAAGACCCTCAGAAGGCACATGGTGGTGGGAGGTTCACTGGGGGTCGTGGATCATCAAACGTCCACGTTTTCACAACACCTACTTTTAACCTACACCTTAACCTACACCTACACCCAATCTGAATCTAACTTCAACCTACACATGAATCTACACCTACTCTAAACCTAACCTTAACCTACATCGTAATCTACACCTACACCTACTCTGAACTTAACCTTAAACAACACTTTAATCTACACCTACACCTGCTCTGAACCTATCTTTAACCTACACCTTAATGCACACCTACACTGAATCTAACTTTAACCTGCATCTTAATCTACACCTACACCTGCTCTGAACCTATGCTTAACCTACACCTTAATCTACATCTACACCTGCTCTGAACCGAACCTTAACCTAAACCTTAATGTACACCTACACTGAATCTAACTTTAACCTGCATCTTAATCTACACCTACTCTAAACCTAACCTTAAACAACACTTTAATCTACACCTACACCTGCTCTGAACCTATGCTTAACCTACACCTTAATCTACATCTACACCTGCTTTGAACCGAACCTTAACCTACACCTTAATGTACACCTACACTGAACCTAACCTTAACCTACATCGTAATCTACACCTACTTTTAACCTACACCTTAATGTATACCTACACCTACTATGAACCTAACCTTAACCTTAATTTACATCTACTTTTATTCTACACCTTAATCTACACTTACACATACTCTAAACATAACCTTAACCTTCACATGAATCTACACCTGCTCTGAACCTAACCTTAACCTACACATACCTACCTACCTAACCTGATCTGCACCTACACCTACTTTTAACCTACACCTTAATTTATACCTACACCTAACCTAAACATAACCTTAAGCTACACCTTAATGTACACCTACACCTATTCTGAATCAAACTTTAACCTGCACCTTAATCTACACCTACATTTAACAAACACCTTAATCTACACCTTCACCTGCTCTCAACCTAATCTTAACCTACACCAACTTTAAACTTAACCATAACTTACCCATGAATCTACACCTACACCTACACCTAATCTGAACCTAAACTTTAACCTATGCCTTAACATACACCTACACTTACTCTGAACCTAACCTTAATCTACACCTTCACCTGCTCTCCAACTGACCTTAACCTACACCTTAATCTACACCATAAAATCTGCTGGCCTGACAGGGTTTTGCTGGTTTCCTTATTCAGGGCACTCCGAAATCCTTGTTTCAGTGACTGAAAGTCCCAAATCAGGCTGACCGTTTTTTAAACTTTTAAAAAGTTCGTGGACTTCCCCTTTTGCCTGCCTTATAACTTGCCATCAACGTCCAGTCCAGTCTTTAGAAACTAAATCAAAAGAGGGACATGTTTTTGATTTCAGCCAAACCACCAGAGACATCCTGGCCTTCTCCAGCAGCATAAAATCTGCCCTTATAAACGTGCGAACGTGACAAAACCACAACCACAGGCCAGTGTAAGTGCAGCGTCAGTGAAACAGGCTGACCTCAGAATGCTCAGATATACTGAACATTCCTCAGGGAGAACCACTGCACTGGCAGCATGTATGTATGTTCAAGTGTCTGTGGACACCCCTTGTTTAGTCCCAGTAGAGAAGTGCTGCCAAAAGAATAGGACTCTCTGGAACAGATAAATATCATCAACCTGTTGGCACCATGCCAGGTGTGGGTTAGCAGGGTGTAAAGCCCCCCAGCATTGAGCTGTGGAGCAGTGGAAGAACTGTGTTCACTGGAATGATGGATGGTGGTGCTCCATCCAACGGTCTGAGCTCACAAATGCTCTTGTCGCTGAATGCAATCAGATTCTCACAGCAATTCTCATCAATGTGTTTACAGTTAGACAATCTCACGGACCACTGACTTTAAGCTTATTTGGGTTTATACTAATGTTATATAGAGTCAATTACAAGTAGACACTCTCTCTGACCACTGACTTTATGCTTATTTGGGATTTTTGCTAATGTTATATAGAGTTAATTACAGGTGGACACTCTCACTGACCACTTACTTTAGGTTTATTTGGGTTTACACTAATGTTATATAGAGTTAATTACAGGTAGACACTCTCTCTGACCACTAACTTTACGTTTATTTGGGTTTATTCTGTTATAGAGTTAATTACAGGTAGACACTCTCTCTGACCACTGACCTTACGTTTATTTGGGTTTATTCTAATGTTATATAGAGTTAATTACAGGTAGACACTCTCTCTGACCACTGACTTTGTTTATTTGGGTTTATTCTAATGTTATATAGAGTAAATTACAGGTAGACACTCACTGACCACTGACTTTCTGTTTATTTGGATTTATTCTAATGTTATATAGAGTAAATTACAGGTAGACACTCACTGACCACTGACTTTCTGTTTATTTGGATTTATTCTAATGTTATATAGAGTTAATTACAGGTAGACACTCTCTCTGACCAAATTTTTATGTTTATTTGGGTTTATTCTAATATTATATAGAGTTAATTACAGGTAGACATTCTTTCTGACCACTGATACACACCCACACACACCCTTTCCCGTACACCCGTCATTCACTTTCTCTCTCACACACACACACAAAGGAGGATCATTCAAAATCTCTGAACATGCAGGAGCACATCTGTAAGCACAGACTGCTTCTTCAGGTTTGTGAAGAGCTTCCCTCCTAATGTTCTTCTAATGGCTCAAAGAAGCTCCACAATTAGCAGCCAGTCCAGCTACACCTATGACTGTAGCTCTGTCTGTCTGTGCCCTTCACTAACCACGGCACTGAGATCACTGTAAACAACTTTCACAACAGTTCCCGTGTTTCTCAGGAGCTCCTCATTTGGGGTGCTGGGATCTCTCAGTTTTAAGAACTTTCCCCTCTTTGTTGGTTCTAGGGACCTTTTACTCTTTGTTCTCCTCAGTGGTTCTAGGGTTTTTTGCTTTTATGTCTTAGTTCTTCTTAGTCATTCTAAGGACACTTTCCTACTGATGCTCAGTATCTCTCAGTGGTTCTAAGGGGGTTCCTTTTTAATATTGGTTCCTTTCAGAGGTTCTAGAGAGTTTCTCCTTTTGAGTTTTGGTTCCTCTCAGTTGTTCTCTAGAGTTAATCTTTCCCTTTGATTCTTGGTTCCTATTAGTAGTTCTAGGGAGTTTTTAATTTTGATCATTGGTTCCACTCAGTAGTTCTATGAAGTTTTTCCTCTTGAGAATTGGTTCCACTCAATAGTTCTAGAAGTTTTTTCTTTTGATCATTGGTTTCACTCAGTAGTTCTAGAAGTTTTTTCTTTTGATCATTGGTTTCACTCAGTAGTTCTAGAAGTTTTTTCTTTTGATCATTGGTTCCACTCAGCAGTTCTAGAAGTTTTTTCTTTTGATCATTGGTTCCACTCAGCAGTTCTGGAAGATTTTTCTTTTGATCATTGGTTTCACTTAGTAGTTCTAGAAGTTTTTTCTTTTGATCATTGGTTTCACTTAGTAGTTCTAGAAGTTTTTTCTTTTGATCATTGGTTCCATTCAGTAGTTTTAGAATTTTTTTCTTTTGATCATTGGTTCCACTCAGTAGTTCTAGGGAGTTTCTCCTTTTGAGTTTTGGTTCCTCTCTGTGGTTCTCTAGAGTTATTATTTCCTTTTGATTCTTGGTTCCTATTAGTAGCTCTAGGGAGTTTCTCTCCTTGAGAATTGGTTCCATTCAGTGATTCTAGGGAGTTTCCAATTTTGAGGCTCAGTTCCTCTAATGAGTTTTTGTTTTGAGAATTGGTTTCATTCAGTAGTTCTAGAAGTTTTTTCTTCTGATCATTGGTTCCACTCAGCAGTTCTAGAAGATTTTTCTTTTGATTATTGGTTCCACTCAGCAGTTCTAGAAGATTTTTCTTTTGATCATTGGTTCCACTCAGCAGTTCTAGAAGATTTTTCTTTTGATCATTGGTTTCACTCAGTAGTTCTAAGTATCTTTTTTCTTTTGAGAATAGATTCCACTCTGTGGTTCTAGGGAGTTCTTTCTTTTGAGGATCAGTTCCTCTCAGTAGTTCTAGGAAGTTTCTACTTTGGATATTTTTTTCCACTCAGTGGTTCTAGAGAGGTATTCCATCCTTTTGATTCTTTGTTCCTCTCAGTTTGTTCAAGGGTTTTTTTGTTCTTTTCAGACTTGGTTCCTCTCAGTAGTCCTAGAAAATATTTCCCTTAAGAATTGGTTCCACTTAGTGGTTCTTGGAAGTTATTCTTACCTTTTGAGACTTAGTTCTAGAGAGTTGGTTCTTTTGTGTCTCATTTCATCTGAATGGTTCTAAGGACTTTGAGTCACTTGAGTCTTGTTTTTTGTCAGTGGTTCTAAGGAGTTTCCCTTTTGGGTCTTGGTACCTCCCACTGACTTTTATCCTATTGAGACTTGGTTCCTCTGAGTGGTTATAAGGACTTTTACTTTTGAATCTTAGTGTCTCTCAGTAGTTCTGTAGAGTCCCGGTACCTCTGCTTCTTTTAGTGATTCTAAGGACTTTGGCCTCCTAAGATTTGGACCCCCTCAACTGTTCTAGAGAGTATTTCTTTTTGAATATCGGTTCTTCTAGATGGTTCAAGCAGGGTTTTCTCCTTTTGAGGCTCAGTGGTTCTAGGGAGTTTACCCTTTTGAGCCTTTTTTTGAGTTTTTCGTTTTGATTCTCAGTTGCTTTGAGTTGTTTTGGAAAGGTTCTCCTCTTGAGGTTCAGTTCTTCTCGGTGGTTCTAAAGAGTGCTTTTACGGTTGAATCTTGATTCTGAGTTATTTGCCCATGTTCTTCTTCCCAACCTCCCTTGACCTTTGCTTTGCTCACTGTCGGCCCGGTTCTGGATTCATGTAAAGCTGCTTTGTGGCTTATGTGTTAATTAAACATACTATAAATACAAGCTATTCCCGAGGTGAACTGGGTGTTTCAGAGCAGGGAGAACATGGAGAGTGATGGGTTACCTAGAACGAAGAACCAGTGCACTTTCAAAGATGCTCTACTGCAGTTGTCTTACTGTTTCCTATTGAAAGCATTAAAGGCAAAATGGCATGTTTCTTCATAAAGAGCAGAGTAATGGGACCACAATCACTAAATGCTCATGTTCCCACCATAGTAGGGGGGCGCTGGTCCCCACAAGGAGACTAATACACACTCACACAAGCACACACTCTACAATCTGGTTCGAATCTGGTGGGAGGAATGCACTGCAGTGAGGCAGAAAGAGACAAAACACACAAAAAAAAGAGCCAAAATAAAAGAGACAACTGGTGTAGGACTCTTCATGCACAGATTCAGGTGGAGGCAGAGGGAGGGGGGGAAAGGGGAGGGCTCAAAGGTGTAGACGGATCATTTTAGTGTGTGTGTGTGTGTGTGTCTGTGTGTGTCCCCCCCCCTCAGTTTAAAAGGGCGGGATGCCCAAGCTCCTCCGACACACTCACACACAGCGTGACAGTTGACTCCAGCACACTACCAGGACCATCGTCCTCATCTTGATCATCATCCTCATTTTCCTCACCTTTGTCGGGCGAGCCTCCAGCTGACTGAAGCATCATGGGCAAGCAGAAGGAGCTCCTGGACAAGCTGGCACACACCTTCCAGATCCGGAACTTGCTGATGCGCCAGGCGCTGGCCGAGTGCCTGGGAACCCTCATACTGGTGGTGAGACCCTCCTGCTGTTCTTCAAGCTACTTGATTCCTCATATTTACATGGTAGAAGCATCCAGATTTTGGGGTCTCTAAGGGGAATCCCACCAACCTTTCAACATTTCTGAAATGCAAGCAGATGGGATGTCACGTGTAGCAGTTCTACTGAATTACTCTGAACTGGTGTGAAAGCGATCACTGTAGAGGGGTGGTGGTGAATGGAACCAAGGGTCACCATGACAACAACACTTATAGCCATATTTATTTATTTACTTCCCAAACCCATCAGTGAACCTACCACCACCACCACCACCATGTCTTATATGGAATTTGAATAATGTGTCCCTTCACCATGAATGGATTTAGATAGGGTGGCCATACTGTGGACCACTGGGGACTACACGGGCATCTACTGTGGTTAGGATGTTGTAGGACCTTAAAGCCAGTGGGGTAGGCCTTCAATTAGGCCTAAGTTGTAGGAACTTGTGTAGAAATGTATGGGGTTATATACCTTAAAAACATGCAAGAAATACTCATTTACCAAGACCAATTAATAACCCTAATAGCTGATATGGCCAAATATTAATATTGGATTTGTTCATATATATATTTAATAAAATCATTCAGTCAATTTGACATGGACCAGTGGATGAATGGACCGATAGAAATGCTCCAAAGTGACAAAAATATTTTTACATTGACCTCCATTACATTTCCTAACAAAATTCTCTAGGCAGGGCTTCATAGAGAATATGAAGATAAAGTGTTTGAAGCCGTAAAATCCGTAAACCCAATATGAGACGATTGTAGAAGCAAACACAGCGAATTCCCAGATTTCCCCACAATTTAGAATTCCCAGAACAAAAACAAAATAAATAAAATAGTTTATGTTTGGTCAACCTAATTTAGCACTTCTCAAAACTATGGTGAATCAGCTGGGCTTCGACTGACTCAGTGGTCCAATGCGACACCACTATGGCCCAGAGGTTGCGAGTTTGAATTCCCAAGCCAAGCCATGCCAATTTGCCATCAGCAGCCAGAATCTGAGAGGGCACAATTGGCTATGCTCTCTCCGGGTGGGTATATGGCGCTCTCTCTCCATCATCACTCTTAAAGCGACATTGGCCGGCACAGGCATCTGCACTCGTCAGACATCTGGTACCATTCACCACCACTCAGTAAGTTTCTCTAGATCTAAGCACTTCACACCAAACCACTCTGAACGACTTTCTTTACATCTTAACAGCTTAACACTGTCACAGGTATGGTCCCACTGGTAGGACATGCCATGCTTGGCCCCTGGTTAATATGGTCCCACCCGTGGGATTCAGTCTTTAAAGAGTTCCTTAAACGATGCCATAGAAGAACCACATTTGTCAAGAGGATCTGAGAGTGTGCTGAACCTTTTCAAGGTTTAAAGGTGGTTCTTCCATGGCATCGCTCATAGAACTCCATATAGTGTAGAACACTCAGCATCAGAACGTGACACCAGCTTTAATTCTACTGGGTCGTCAAACCAGTGTGCTGATTAGTGTTCCCACAACATACAGTGCATCCTTAAAACGGCGCCTATCAGCTGTAGTTTTAAAGCAGAGGTGGGTAATTCCGGTTCTGGCACTGTTGTACTTTTCCTACTGAAGCACACTTGGCTCAACTCGCCTGTTAATTGCCAAGTTGAGTAGATGTGTTAGAGCAGGGAAATTGGCGAACTGTGCTGGACTCCAGCCCCCATTATCCACCCTGCTTTACAGGTTTTAGTAAACCTTCGACGAAGTAAGACTGTGTTGTCAGGGGAGGAGTATGGACAGATGGCTACAGTGGCATAACATCTGGGTAGACAGGGTATGGACCATGTGAAGATCTGACCAATTCCAAGCTTCGTCTCACTTTCGTGAGGCAAAGTTAAGACTGACATTCAACCGAAATGTTGAAGGACAGCTAAACGACTCTGAACTTTACTTTCCAAAATGATACGTAACTCTAGTCGCAGTGTTCCTGAGGCATTGTGCCAGATCCAGGCTTTTTTACTGCACTTGTTGAAGCCTTGGGATTGTTTGCACCTTGCCACTGGTTTCGGTATTGGTTCTAACAAGCCCTTGGCCTCGCCATTTCCCTCAAGGCAATCCCATCGCCATCGTTCCAATACCGCATAAGCTCAAGTGATGCTTGTTAGATGAGGCTTTTATAGGGTGAAGGATAGTGTTGACTTCAGCAGCAGAACTTGCCCAGAAATGTCTGGCGCTCCCCTTTTCTTTTCAGAGCTGAAATAATACAGCAGAGCTAATTACAAACCACAGCAGTAAATTACGCTTAAAGGCTTACTGTTTTAAAACCGTAACATTTGACTTGCCATGTTCAGACTGGGTTCAGGTAACAAGCTACATGCACCTGAGAGTGGAGCAAGTGCACCTTCACTTTTCGCCCTCGGTTTATTTGCATGGAAATCTGGACATTTTTTGGTCTTGTAAAACAACGCTGTCCCTTAAGGGCCTTACTCTTTGCTCTTTACTAACATTTCATTTTAAACAAGGCATGGAGTCTCGCCACAACACAAGGAGCAGATTGCTCCAGAAGTAGAGCAAGAAATGCCAGTATTCTGAATTATTCGGGGCTCCATTGCTCAAGATTTTGAATGAATATGTCAAAATAATGACTTTTTACCTCAGGATTGTGACTAAATGTGTCAAAATAACAACTTAATTCCTCAGGAATTTGACTGAAAATGTCACAATAATAACTTTTTACCTCAGGATTTTGACTAAATATGTCTACAAATTGATTCATTACCTCAGGATTTTGGCAGAATATGTCAGAACAAGAATAATAAATAATTAATGATTTCCTTAAGATCGTGACTGAATATATGTCAAAATAATACTTCGATTTTGATGGCTTATTTCTAAATAATTATAGATTGTTGACTGTTGACTTATTACCTCAGGACTGATTATGTGAAAACAATGACATACTACTTCAGGATTTTGACGAAATATGTCTAATAAATGACTTATTACCTCAGGATTTTGACAAAATATGTCTAATAAATGGGTTATTACATCAGCATTTTGACTTATGTCAAAACAATGACTTATTACCTCAGGATTTTTACTTATTATGTCATAACAATTACTTATTACCTCAGGATTTTGACAAAATATGTCTAATAAATAAGTTATTACCTCAACATTTTGACTTATGTCAAAACAATGACATTACCTCAGGATTTTTACTTATTATGTCATAACAATTACTTATTACCTCAGGATTTTTACAAAATATGTCTTAACAATTAATTATTACCTCAGGATTTTGACAAAATATGTCTAATAAATAAGTTATTACCTCAACATTTTGACTTATGTCAAAACAATGACATTACCTCAGGATTTTTACTTATTATGTCATAACAATTACTTATTACCTCAGGATTTTGACAAAATATGTCAGAAAAATGAGTTTTTACCTCAGCATTTTGACTTATTATATCATAACAATGACTTATTACCTCAGGATTTTTACTTATTATATCATAACAATGACTTATTACCTCAGGATTTTGACAAAATATGTCTTAACAATTACTTATTACCTCAGGATTTTGACAAAATATGTCTAATAAATACATTTTTACCTCAACATTTTGACTTATGCCAAAACAATGACTTATTACCTCAGGATTTTGACTTATTATATAATAAAAATGACTTATTACCTCAAAATTTTTACTTAGTATGTCATAACAATTACTTATTACCTCAGGATTTTAACAAAATATGTCTAATAAATGAGTTATTACCTCTTGACTAAACATGTAAAAACTATGGCTTATTTCCTCAGGCCTTTGATGGATGAATGATTTCCTCAAGATCGTGACTGAATATATGTTGAAATAATGACTTGATTACTGAAGATTTTGACTGATTATGTCACCAAAAAAACGGTTACTCGAGTAGTTAGCTGGTTAGCTAGTTTGTTTCGATTTTGGCATCAGATAAACTTGTAGATGAAGATAATCAATGTTTTTCACCCTCTCTTATCAGTTCTCTTATCTTCCTGCCACTTGTGTAACGAGGGCAAGGCGAGGGCATGTTAATAACAGTATTGAGTCTAATCTGATCTGATCTCCTGTTGTCTTAGTGTTAATGGTTAATGCTTCTGCGAGACCAGAGTGTGTCCCCCCTCCATCAGCCTGTACCACCAGTAGTGCCTGAAGCTATGCTAGTTCAGAAGCACTGTGATAAACATGCCAATCATGCTGTTCCTGGAACCATCTGATGGACATAAACAAAGAGGGCTATGTCTGCATCTGTTAAGTCCAAAGGCCAGTCTGGTAGTGGAGCTCTAATGTATTTATTTGTTTGTCTGCACAATTTGTCCCATATAAACATCATTCTATCCATACAAATGTAGCATTCTTGATGCATTCAGAGTGCTAGCATTGTTTTTAGCCATGTTAACGTACTTCACTCCATGTTTATGGATGACAGTGGGTCAAACGGGGTCAGAAAACACCTTGAGGAAGGTGTGGATGATTACACCATGCTAGCATAAGCCTCCAAGTAGTGTTAGCCACATTAGCTTAATATTCCCAGAGTTAACCCAAAACTATTTAATGGCTGATGGTCTCGATTTGGAGGGGGTAAGGGGGGACTTTAAGCTGTTGTCCATACTGGAGTCTCAGCCCAGTATGGCCCTGTATCCCACAATACATTGAAACATGACTGAGAAGTATTGTATCCCACAATACATGAAACATGACTGAGAAGGTTTCCAAGAAGTAGGGTTTCTGAGGTGGCTACAAGTCGAGGGTGTCCAACAGGGACGTTCATCTCGTCTCCTTCCATTGGACAGCTTGGTCCTCTTGGCTCCGAGGAGCATTCCATGCAAAATCCTTCATGTAAAATGTGATTCTGAACCGTGAAGACAATTTAGGGAACTTTAAGGTAGTGCATGCCTTCCTTATTAAAAAATACAACTACAAAGAGGCCCAAACTCAGAACTGCATTATTAAAGTAGTGATATTAAGCAGGAGCATAAAATACAACCTCAGCACATCTGGAATATATGGCTTGTTTTGCTCTCGATTTCTCGAAGGTAACTAATCATTTACAGTGCACGCTTTCAGCTTCTGTCGCAAGAACCAAAGAAAACATATATATGCAGCTTATTTTACATGCAGCTTTAATTCCACTGTATTTATTCAGGTTTGCCACTATTTTACCATCATCAACATTTACATATAAAACTCAGAAGATACATGGTGGAGTCATGATGATCTCTAAAGAAATGGCTATAGGTAGTTTCATCAACAACTCACAGTGAGAGCTAGCCAGGCTGAAGCACAGCCTTCAAACATGGTGGAGGTAGTTTCATTAACAATTCACATTGAGAGCTAGCCAGGCTAATGTACAGCCTCCAAACATGGTGGAGGTAGTTTCATCAACACCTCACAGTGAGAGCTAGCCAGGCTAAAGCACAACCTTCAAACATGGTGGAGGTAGTTTCATCAACAGCTCACAGTGAGAGCTAACCAAGCTAAAGCACAGCCTCCAAACATGGTGGAGGTAGGATCATCAACAGCTCACAGTGAGAACTAGCCAGGCTAAAGTGCAGCCTCCAAAATTGTGGAGGTAGTTTCATCAACAGCTCACAGTGAGGGCTAGCCAGGCTTAACCACAGCCTCCAAACATGGTGGAGGTAGGTTTATCAACAGCTTACAGTGAGAGCAGGCTAAAGCACAGCCTCAAAACATTCAACATGGTGTCTATTTAGACTAGAAAGCTAGCAAGGCAATAGAAACCAACATAGTCCCGCCTACCAAGCTGGTCAACCTGGCATCAGAGATGATGTCTATTGGTTGAGATTGGTTGAAATCATGAACATGGTATTCCTTTGTGAACTAGTTCTTGGTGTGAAAGTTAACCACTAACAGCCATAACAGTGGTTCCAACAAGCAGGTAGCTAATAACCCATCATTAGGCCATGAGGCTATCCGGGCAGACCGGTTTTCCTCAGGATGAGACTCTGAGGTTAGCAGAGGTTAGCAGTTTGCTCTTCCGTGCACACAGCGGCTTGCGGTCAACAGCCAATTAGCATCCTAGAGATACCTTCGGTCTGCTGTGCTTGGAACGGTAGAGCATGCATGTCAATGGTTAGGAATGGTTAATGATGTCCATTGTAGAGGTGATATCTTGAACCTTGTGTCAACCACACTGCATATAAAAGGTTTATGAGACAGGAAACGTGCCATTAAATGTGAAAAGCAAGAAGCTCCTGCGGGGGATCCACTCTTGGGGTGAAAGTCTCTGAAGGTTGAGCAATCAACCTTCTTGAAAAAAAGTGCACCTAGGAACGTTGTGACGGAATTATTATTAGACTCTAATGATGTAAATATCTCACATCTTACACTGGTGCAAGTTGTCAGAGAAACCATAAATCTCCTGTGAATTTTGATAGACTGAACTCAATGAACTTACCCTCATTCTGTCAGCATGATTCCTGGAGAACTTGATCAGAACAGTCATTGGGAATGGCAGATATGTTTATGGCTATTGAATGAACCAAAGGACCTCAGATTGCAGGACCTCTGTAAGTCCTGCAATTCTTTCCAAAGAGTGGTCCTAATAAGAGTGAAAAAAGTACAACATTTGGCCAAATTATTGCCAAAAGTATTCACTCACCCATTCAAATAATTGAATTCAGGTGTTCCAATCAATTTCATTGCCACAGGTGTAAAAAACCAAGCACCTGCGTCCACAAACATTTGTGAAACAATGGGTCGCTCTCAGGAGCTCAGTGAATTCCAGTGTGGTACCCCGATTGGATGCCACCTGTGCAACAAGTCCAGTTGTGAAATTTCCTCCCTACTAAATATTCCACAGTCAACTGTCAGTAGTATTATAACAAAGTGGAAGCGATCAGGAATGACAGCAACTTAGCCTCACAAAGTGGTAGGCAACGTAAAATGAGAGAGTGGGGTCAGCGGATGCTGGTGGAGGGAAGTTTGGTAGAGGGGGGATCATGGTGTGGGGTTCTTTTTTCAGGAGCTGGTTCGCCCCCTTAGGAACTCCTAACGCTTCATCATACCAAGAGAGTTTGGTCAATTTCATGTTCCCAACTTTGCGGGAACAGTTTGGGGGCGGCCCCTTCCTGTTCCAACATGACTGCGCACCAGTGCATAAAGCAAGGTCCATAAAGAGTCGTGACCTCAACCTGACAGAACACCATTGGAATGAATAAGAGCGGTGACTGCGAGCCAGGCCTTCTCGTCCAACATCAGTGGCGTTAGCCACAAGCCATGTTGATGAGGTCCTGGGCCTGGGCTACAGCTTAAAGCTCTGAGTGCAAAACTAAAAGAAAATGCTACAGGAAACATGGCGGAAACAATGGTGGTCCGTCAAAACTAGGCTTGCCTCCCCCTCAAATCAAGTCCTGGTGATGTCTATGGAGCAGCAGGAGCAGCTTCTCTCAGCCCATGTTGTTTTGGCCTTATAACTTACTCAGCTTAGCTGGGGAGCATAGCGCTGTAGGGGGTAGAACAGGTACACACACACACACACACACATCACCAGTGCATGCTGTGCATAATACCTCACATTCCTTGGTGGCGGCTCACGGACCAAAGCGGGTACCCCGGGCCGAGCGTGGCTCTGTAAATAGCAAACATTTCCTGTCCAGTGTTATTGGAGCGCAGAGCCATATTAGAGTCCTGTTTTTTTATTTTATTTTATTCCCGTTTGTTGTGTTTACAGCCGAGGCTCCTCCGAACCTTTGACCCTCTGAGGTGCGTGTGTGCGTTTCGGGAATTCTCAATCTGGGTGTGCGATAAATAGCCCAGCTGTTTGGACTGACTGCCTTCGCTACATCCAAAAAACAAGCGGAGGCTAAAGTCGTAGACTTGCTTGACATGAGGCAGGGTCAAGCAGATCATGTGATAAGGCTACATGTAGCCTACCATTAACCTGACAACGAGTAGGTAGCTAAGAATTAGCCTCCTGGAAAAATTAGCATGGCTAGCTCAAGCTGGTCAAGCTCCAGCTGGTATAGGGTTTGTTTTTGATTGAGTTTAGCCAGTCTGCTAGCACGACAATGCTAAACAACCAGTATGACCAAAACCAAACCATCACCAAGCTGGTCAATCAGCATGACCAGCATCACCAGCATGACCAAGCTTGACCAAAATCAAATACAGCATATACTATGCTGGCCAAGAGCTGATTGACCTTCTGGATGACCAGCTTTTCAACCACCTTGACCATCAAGGACCAGGGTCTAGAACAACCTGACCAAGCTAGACCACCAGTATGACCAAGTATGACTTAGTTGGTTGACCAAGTATGAACAACAAGCCAGCATCAACAAACAGGTCAACCAGACTGACCAAAATTAAATACACTATGCTGGTCAAGAGCTGGTTAACCAGCTAGCCTCCCAGCACAGGGTATGCTTTCTTCTGGACGAATAGCCTGTCAACCATCTTGACCATCAAGGACCAACCCTGACCACCCAAAACAAGCTACCAGATTTTGATGATTTAGCTGGTCTACAACCTGACCAAGCTAGACCACCAGTTGGACCAACTATGACTTCGTTGGTCAACCAGCAACTAGCATGACCAGCCCAACCAAGCTGATTTACCAGCATGATTAAACCGGTCGACCAGCCTGACCGAGCTTGACCAAAATCAAATGCAACATACACTATGCTAGGGTATGTTTTCTTCTGGACGACCAACCTTTCAACCACCTTGACCATCAAGGACCAGCCTTGACCACCCAAAACCAGCTACCAGATTTTGATGGTTTAGCTGGTCTACAAGCATGGTCAACCTGACCAAGCTAGACCACCAGTATGACCAAATATGACTTGTTGACCAGCACAACCAAGCTGATTGACCAGCATGACTGAGCTTGACCAAAATCAAATGCAAGGGTATGTTTTCTTCTGGAAAACCAGCTTGTCAACCACCTTGACCATCAACAACCAGCCTAGTCCATACGAAACCAGCTACCTGAATTTTTCAGCAGATCTTTTCAGGTCTGGTGCTGGTTGACAGGCATACCAATGCTCACAAGACATGACCAGCTGGTGACCAGCTACATAAGATCTACGTTGGGTGCCATCTCTTTTAATTAAAAAATGTCCTTATTAAAGAGTTTGGAGTAAGTTGCTTTGTTCGTAGCAGTAGTGCCATATTTATTTATTTATTTATTTTTAACGAGGGGGTGTAAGAATTGCCTCGGATTCAGTGTCCCTGTGCTTGTTAGTCCAACACAGGGGTTCAGACGGAATCGCTGTCTTGCGAAAAGCGCTCCAGGCTCCCTCGCTAATACCATTTCACCCTGTTTGGCAGCCGGGCCGAGGTAACGAGCTTCCCCATTAAACGGCGACACTCTGGACCGGCCACCAGCGCCTGACCCTTGCCATGCGAGTTACATCTTCCATAATGACTCTCTCTCCCTCTCTCTCTTTCTCTCTCTCTCTCTCTCTCTCTTTGCTCCCTGGGGACTTCGACTGTAACAATACAATAACAACGAGGACTTTTATTGTGTACAGCAGCGCCACGCACACGGCTATCGGATGGTAATCAAAAGCTGATCTGTGATCAGGTTTAGGGAATTATCGCGTCGGTTAAAAGCATGGCAGCCGCGATTACTCAGATAACAGCCACTGTTTCATCATAAATAAATAAATGATTAAAAAAATAAAAGAGCTGGAGCTACGAGCGGAGCTAATCTAACAGGAAATGGAGGCTTATATCCCATGGTGCATGGTGCTAGCTGCATGCCTAAATTTTCACACCCTGGCTTCGTAATTAGCTAAAGGGTTGTAATGTGAAAACTTTTTTGTGAAAATCTTTTTAGGCGAGCCGGTGTGTCTTTGCTATCGTAGCAACAGGAAAAGGCGTGTAGTAATTGTCTTAATTAATCATGGGTGTTTTTGGGCGTAACGTGTAAGAAGCCAATCAGCGTGTCACTCGCCACTCCCTTTAAGAGCCAGGCGCGGTCTGTCTGACCTTGGCGTATTGCTATTTCAGTGGGTTGGCACATCAGGCTGCACACGCCTGTGTTGACAATTCACTGCCAAGATAGCTACAAACGTCTGACTGTCTAGACTGTGTTTTCCATTGCCAAGATATCAATACGACCGAAATTGACCTGAACGCATCTCATTTCGAGACCACCACGCCCATCGGCATAGAGATATTCACAATTTAAACAAGGTAGGGGTACACTAAGCTGGTCAAGGGCTGGTTAACCAGCCTGTGTAATTTCAGTAGTTCTCTCTGAACTGCCCCTGTCTTTGCTTCTCTGCTGCAGATGTTTGGGTGTGGAGCCGTGGCCCAGTTGGTTCTCAGCAAGGGCTCTCATGGAATGTTCCTGACGGTGAACTTCGCTTTCGGTTTCGCTGCCATGCTAGGGATTCTGGTGTGTGGTCAAGTCTCAGGTAAGGCCACTTTACAAGAAACGCCACTCTATTGGAAACACCTACTTTGTGCCTTCAGTCAGTGGCCACTTTATTAGAAACACCTACTTTGCACTTTCAATCACTGGCTACTTTATTAGAAACACCTACTACCTTGTGCGTCCACCCACTGGCTACTTTATTAGAAACACCTACTACCTTGTGCGTCAACCCACTGGCTACTTTATTAGAAACAGCTTGTGCTTCCACTCACTGGACACTTTATTAGAAACACCTACCTTGTGCCTTCAATCAGTGGCCCTTTTATTAGAAACACCTACTTTGCACTTCCAATTACTGGCCCCTTTATTAGAAACATCGACCTTGTGCCTTGACTCATTGGCCATTTTATTAGAAACACTTTATTAGAAGACCTTTCACCCATGTGAGCCCAACTTGAGCATGTTGGCTGGGATAAGGAGGTTCAGTTATGCTACGTACTGTGAAGCATAGGGGCTGTAACTGCTCTAGAACCCTCCCAAGCCTTGTTTGTGCTCTTTGGGGGGGAGATCATTCCACCCTGGGGACCACTTATGTAGGGTATTTAGAGGGCAGCTAAATGTCATTCTTTGATGGAGAGATTACGCTAAGCCACTCTATTTTAGCCTTTATGTAGCAAGTGCAGGGGAGCGAGAGAGAGCGAGAGGGAGTGAGATTTTTTTATCAAACCGAAGTAGACTCGGCCCAGACATGTTCCCCACATCCCGTCAGACTGCTGGAAAGATGAAGACCCGTCAACCTGCAGGCTGTCTGTACTGTACCTCCTCTGGTTTCTGGTTCCTGTAGGGGGTCACCTGAACCCTGCCGTGACGTTTTCCCTCTGCATCCTGGGCCGAGAGCCGTGGAAGAAGTTGCCTCTCTACTTTTTCTTCCAGACGTTAGGAGCCTTCCTCGGATCAGGGATCATATTCGTCATGTATTTCGGTGAGTTGCGAGACGCTAACGCTTCAGCTTGTGGACATTGCATGGTTTTACAGCGACTCCTTCGGTAAAGAGTCCCGGCTCAGAGCTGCTGCCGGCCGTCTCGACACCGCTCAACATTCACAACCTATCTAGAACCTCCTGAAGGACTAGAGTCTGCCTAGATATCCTGGAATTGTCCACTGGTTGTCTCAAACCCATTTGTTTCCAACCAAATCGCTTGCTACTCCAGTTTAGCGCTGAAGCTATGAGGCTAATGTTTGCGATGTTTGCTAACAGACACTACAAGTCAACGGCCACCCACATCCTCTTCACTGATAGAGCCCCACACCCTTCTCCGAACCCACCTTTAACTTCATCCAGGCTTTGGAGCTATGGATGTGGTTTAGGGTCTAATTTGTGAGCTAGGGCCATGCCATCCGGAGACTGTAAGAGGGTGGGGAACTCTGAGAGAACCTTGAGGCCAAGTTCAAGGCCTAAAGGTAGGCCTGAGAGCCTACGTTACAATGAAATGTAGGGAAATATGTATATGGTCAGGTCTCTTTGACCTCTTGGATGCCTGTAGATAATCTGAGCTGCTAACATAGCTGCCGTTAGGATTTTGCGTAACTTGCCGCTTCGTGTAATCGTAGATGCTCTGTGGGAGTTTCGGAAGGGCAATCTGATTGTGGTTGGAGAGAATGCGACGGCTGGAATCTTTGCCACATACCCCTCCGACCATCTCAGCCTGGTCAACGGCTTCTTCGACCAAGTAAGGCGCACTCTTCCGCTCCAAAGCGACCTTAGCCATGGTCCTAGCATCTCCATGATTTTACTGCCAATGACTGAACTGATATTAGTCAGCTAACCTTAGGATATCCAAGTGTCCAATGTGGCTAACCGATGTTAAGCCTATGCTGAAAGTTAGCATGTGACCATGCTTTCATTTACTGTTTAGATTGTTTTTTGTTTTTTTTGCATGAAATATAGATTAAAATTGTACCTATGAATGTTTTAAACTACGTGGTTTTGGCGTTTTAGTGTGTTAGCATGTTCATAGGTCAAAAATCCCATGCATATTGGTGCACTAGCATTTCAGACAAATCATCACATAAGTCAAGAAAATCAACATGCTAGCTTACGTTATTTATTTTGTATTTTGTTTTATCCAAATACTGGCAATGTGGTTAACTGATTTAAAGCTTATACTGAAAGTTAGCAAGTTACCATGCTAAATTTAAACGTTAGCTTTCATTTATTGTAAATTTCCTACATATAGTTTCTTTTGCATGAAATATACATAAAAAATGTACCTATAAATGTTTTAAACCTGTTAATTTTTCATTTTAGTGTGTTAGCATGTAGACAGGTTGAATATATTTCATGGGTATTGGTGAAGTAGCATTCCAAACAGAGCCAATGTGGCTTAAGGATTTAAAGCTAATACTGAAAGTTAGCAAGTTACCACGCTAAGTTTAAACATTAGCTTTAATTGACTGTTTTTAAATTTCCTAGATATGTTTTTTTTTTTTGCATGAAATATACATTAAAATGTAACTTCTTTAAATGTTTAAACCTCTAGGGTTTGGCGTTTTACTGTGTTAGCATATTGATAGGTTGAAAATTCCATGCATACTGGTGCGCTAGCATTCCAGACAAAGCTAAATACACCTTTTAGCAATTTATAGTCACCTTTTAGTCATGTATAAAGTAGTTATGTAAGCATCACATAAGTCAGGAAAATCAACATGCTAGCTAACATTTATTTATTTATTTTATATTATAACATTTATTTATTTTGTATATTTCATTTACTGTTTATATGTCATATTTATTTTGCATGTTAATAGGTTGAATATATTTTATTGGTGCACTAGTATTCCAAAAATGCCATATTCACAAAATACAGATGGTAAATGCCCTCAGAATGGCCACAGTTCTAGTGTTAAATCTTTAATTACACCTTTTTATTTTACATTCATTTTATTTATTTATTATTATTATTATTATTATTTTAATCATGACGGGGTGGTTGGGTTGAGCTTGACAGACCCTGTCTAGTCATGTCATTTAAGGCAACAGTACATTATTCAAACTAAACATGGTTGAGTAACGGGGTGGTAAGATCAAATTGACAGACACACCCAAATTCGAAATGTTTTACAAGAAGGTTTTAATTTTTTGTCTTTTTGTGACACTGTATACGTCTGGTCCGGTTAGTCTGAACCACACAGCAAACGAACGGGACCATGGTTTATTTGATCCAGGCTGAGACCACGTCTGGACAAAACAAGGTTGGTGTGCAAGCACCCTCAAGTTAACAGGGCCAAATACATACACACCTCCTACGCTTTCTTCCCAGATGATTGGCACAGCAGCTCTGATCGTTTGTATTCTGGCCATCGTCGACCCCTATAACAACCCCATCCCCCGGGGGCTGGAGGCCTTCACCGTGGGTTTTGTGGTGCTGGTGATCGGCCTGTCCATGGGCTTCAACTCGGGGTACGCCATCAACCCCGCCAGGGACCTGGGACCTCGCATCTTTACTGCGCTCGCAGGCTGGGGCAGTGAGGTCTTTACGTGAGTCACCTCTGCTTCAGCTACATGCCTAATGCATGCTCACACCCATCACTCCCACTGCAACCAGGCCTTTCTGAAGGTGGTGCAGACTTGCCGGTGTGGTTGAAGGTGCAGGTTAAGTGTTAGGACCATGCCATCCAGATCTGCTGATAGGTGAAGAGACTAGAAGAGATCATGCAAATGGTATCATGCTAATCTATGTATCTGTCTATCTGTCTGTCTATATGTCTGTCTATCTATCTATCTATATATCTGTCTGTCTATCTATATGTCTGTCTGTCTGCCTGTCTATCTGTATGTCTGTCTGTCTATCTGTCTATCTATAAGTCTGTCTGTCTATCTATGTGTCTGTCTATCTGTCTTCCTGTCTATCTGTATGTCTTTCTGTCTGTCTGCCTGTCTATCTGTCTGTCTATATGTCTGTCTATCTGTCTGCCTGTCTATCTGTATGTCTGTCTGTCTGTCTGCCTGTCTATCTGTCTGTCTATCTGTCTATCTATATGTCTGTCTGTCTATATATATGTCTGTCTATCTGTCTGCCTGTCTATCTGTATGTCTGTGTCTATCTGTCTGTCTGTCTATCTATCTGTCTGTCTATTTGTCTGCCTGTCTATCTGTATGTCTGTCTGTCTATCTGTCTGCCTGTCTATCTGTATGTCTGTCTGTCTATCTGTCTGCCTGTCTATCTGTATGTCTGTCTGTCTATCTATATGTCTGTCTATCTGTCTGCCTGTCTATCTGTATGTCTGTCTGTCTATCTGTCTGTCTATCTATCTGTCTTTCTATTTGTCTGCCTGTCTATCTGTATGTCTGTCTGTCTATCTATCTGTCTGTCTGTCTGTCTATCTATTTATATATCTATCTGTTGTTAGCTGGTTAGGGGTCCAAGCACTATTTGGCAGACCCTGTGTCAGTCTATCTATCTATCTGTCTGTCTGTCTGCCTGTCTGTCTGTCTATCTATCTATCTATCTATTTATCTATATAGATAGATATCTGTCTATCTGTCTGTCTGTCTATTTATTAGTCCTTCTGTCTGTCTGTCTGTCTATCTATCTATCTATCTATCTAAAGGATAATAGGGGCCCAAGCACTATTTGGCAGACCCTATGTCTATCTATCTATTTAGTTGTCTGTCTGTCTATCGGTCCTTCCCTCTGTCTGTCAGAGTGACATGTTAAATCAAGGTGTGTCCACTAAGTAGCATCACAGGTGTCTACAATCTTGTAATCAGTCAGTGGGCCTATATATAGGGCTACAGGTAGTCACTGTGCTGTTTGATGACATGGTGTGTACCACACTCAACATGGACCAGAGGAAGTGAAGGAAAGAGTTGTCTCAGAAGATTAGAAAGACAATTAGACAAGCATGTTAAAGGTAAAGGTTATAAGACCATCTCCAAGCAGCTTGAAGTTCCTGTGACCACAGTTGCTCATATTATTCAGAAATGTAAGATCCATGGGACTGTGCAAATGAAGCATATCAAGAAAAGAACACTGTCCCTACTGTGAAACATGGAGGAGGCTCTGTTATGTTCTGGGGCTGCTTTGCTGCGTCTGGCACAGGGTCTCTTGAATCTGTGCAGGGTACAATGAAATCTCAAGACTATCAAGGGATTCTAGAGAGAAATGTGCTGCCCAGTGTCAGAAAGCTTGGTTTTAGTTGCAGGTCATGGGTCTTGCAACAGGCTGCTGGCATAGAAGCTAACAGTGCTGATGCTAATTAGCTAGCTCATTTCACAAACTAGTGAGCTTATTGGTCGTGTCGCAGTGCTTGCTGACTACATCTTCACCTGGAAGCGTGAAGGGAAAGTCGTCTGCTAAATTGTGAAAATAGTCAGTCACTGACCTTTCCCTCTGACTCTCGGCCGCAGGGCTAACGATTACTGGTTCTTCGTGCCGGTCTTCGCCCCTTTCTTCGGCTCGGTGGTGGGTGTGCTGATGTACCAGCTGATGGTGGGCTTCCACTTGGAGGGAGAGGCCCGGGACAGAGATGCAGCAGCGGCCCGGGAAGAGAAGGAGAGGCTAAAGCTTTCTAGCCGCACGGAGAAGAGCGAGATGGCATGAAGATTGGCTTTGGCTGAACCCATTTCTGTTTGTTGTGATTTTTTAAATCAACTTCAGCTCTTTTTTCTGGTGGATTGTGATGGACAGCTCCAATGTATTTCCCTAAAATGATTATTATTTTATTGTTAAGGTCTTGGTGACCCCTAATGACCCCTAATGAGCTGAGAAAGGATTCCTGCTTGCTCACAAAATTTAGCAACTGCCCATTAATTCCTATTATAAGTGATTTTCGACCGTAGGACACAGATGTGGACGCAAATGCTGGAGTTCTCGAAGTCCCAGTTTTTCCATTTTTAGAAAGTAGACAGTCCGACCTCCCCGTTCCCTTAGGCTCTAAGATCTGATCAGGTTCTGCTTATTTTAGAGCCTCTATGGCCTCCCCGTTCCTTTAGGTCTTTCAGGCAGACAGCATGACCCCTCTGTTCCTTAATGGCTCCGAGGCCCTTCCACAGATGGTCTCAGGAGTCTTTCCTGAGATCCGATCTAGGATTAGATTCTTATTTAGCCAGCTTTCCTGTCCTCTTTGATTTACGATGCTGTCCTCATCCTGCAGAGAGGTCTCCTGAATTCCCTTTGGCTGTTTACGTTGATGTTAGTGAACTCAACCGTACGGAAACCTGATATATGGCAATAAATAGATTTCAGATATATGAAACATATTTGAATATATGAAATTGACTTACATTCAACTTATATTTCCCACATATTATATTATATGAAATGTGGGGCGTACATTCCAGCTGTATATATCAGCATATACAAACATACACGTTGAACAATATCAAAAATAGAAAAAATCTTGCATCTCTAAACTGGCAATTTTACAGATGAAGGAAAAGACTTTCTTAACTTTTACTAAAATTCAGTGTATAATGATTTTACTTCAAGTTGGAGGACTTCTATTGGCCCATCTATGATAAATCATCACTATAGGGTATTTCTATTGGCCCATTCATCACAAATCATCATTTTGGAGCATTTCTATTGGCCTGTTCATCATTAATCATAATTTTGGAGCTTTTGTTATTAGTCCATTCATCATGAATCATAATTTGGGGGTAGTTCTATTGGCCTGTTCATCATTAATCATAATTTTGGAGCTTTTGTTATTAGTCCATTCATCATGAATCATAATTTGGGGGTAGTTCTATTGGCCCATTAATCACAAATCATCATTATGGAGTGTTTCTATTAGTTTATTCACCACAAATCGTCACCATATGGCATTTCTATTGGCCCATTCATCATTAATCATAATTTTGGAGCTTTTGTTATTGGTCCATTTATCATGAATCATAATTTGGGGGTAGTTCTATTGGCCTGTTCATCATTAATCATAATTTTGGAGCTTTTGTTATTAGTCCATTCATCATGAATCATAATTTGGGGGTAGTTCTATTGGCCCATTAATCACAAATCATCATTATGGAGTGTTTCTATTAGCTTATTCACCACAAATTGTCACTATAGGGCATTTCTGTTGGTCCATTCATCATGAATCATAATATTGGGGCATTTCTATTGGGCCATACCTCTTAAATCATCATTATGGGCCACTTCTAGGCCATTCACCATTACTTATCATCTCTGAGCATTTTTATTAGTCCATTCATCACATATCATCATTATGGGGCATTTATCATAAGTCCAAAATATAGGTACGTTCCATATATTATTTACAAATGTCCAATTATTTGAAACTTGCATAAATCTATACCACACATAAACCCAGCTAATATGTCCATATGGGGCCTGTATGGGTAGGCCAACTGGGAATCAGAAAGTTCTGTCCTCGGGTTCCACGTTGGCTCCACATATTGATGCCCACCAGGGTCAGTGATGGGGACCAGGAGGGGTTAAACATAGGCCCTGCATATGGGGCCTAGATGGCATCCATATGAGATTAAGGTTGGCTGAAATGATTGGGCTCATTTGGGAAGCTCAACTGGCTCCAGGTAAAAACACATGTACAAACCCACTCAGAGGCCATGCCCACCTATCTAGCCACCTTCAACCCATGTAGGCTCCACATGAACATGTTGGCTGGGTATGTACATGTACATATATACTGTGTAGATACAGTATATGAAAGTATCATCAGATTTCCGCATGGGAAAATCTAGACGTGCCTAAATCCAACTCTAAGCCCTCAAATCTCCATCAAAGATTGTCCAGCTCCGGTCATTTTTAGCACAAAAGCAATGTTTTCCAGACTGGAGAGACTTTATCGGTTAGGCCTTTCCAGTCAGTGCCCAGTCAGACATACAAACATCAGACGTCTTCTATGGTTGTTGTCGACTGCTGATTACTTTGATGCTACGCCGACGCATGATTTGCTGAAACTAGCGCTTGAGCAACCTTTAAAGCCCCTGGGAATCAAAGTCTTCCTTTATAATAAAGCTGATCTGCCTCCTCAGGGCCCCCAGTGTAAATGTACAAAGTAGGTATTATGAAGATCTTCTCATAGTCTGAGGAACGTCTGCTGGACTTCACCAGTAAAGACCATTTTCACTATAGTAGCTTAAAACGGCTTCCGGTCATGTTGTTAGCAATAGCTAAGGCTGCTGCCAAACATGCTTCCCAGAATTCCCACTCCATCCAGTTTAACCATGTTCAACTTCAGTTCAACTTTTTTTTTTTTAGCGGAGTGAACCCAGGGCTGAACAGTGGGGCAGATTTTCTTATTTGTGATTAAAAATGCTAATTAATGCTAATTAAATCAAATGTTTGTCCAAGGTATGGTTGAAACCCTTGAGAAACAGACCCCTCAGCATTGGGCCTTGGTGAGTAGTTTAATGGAGAAAAACAACGCTGTGTCTCTTAGCTAGCTGTGGTGTTCAGGGTGCTCGCTAATGCTGCTAATGTTGCTAATGTTGCTTCAAAGACCTCTTTTTTCTTTTTTCTACGGTTTCTGCTCATGTATTTCAGCATCATCACCTTTTCAAATTGTTTTTAAATAAACTACATTTGTGTTAGACGTCCTTTTCTTTGAGATGGTTACCACAGAAGGTTGTTGAAACTTGTTTGAAGAACACTGTGATCCAGGTTGTCCAGGAAAGCCACTTTACCTGCTGTCGCTGTCGGACATTGCACAGGAATACGATCAGTGCTAGCTAGCTAGCTAACTAAGCCCTAAGCATGCTATGCCGTTCAGGTAGTGTCTTCCCGTAAACTGACCAGGCCACGATTGCGCGAGAGACAGAGAGAGAAAGCTTGATGGCAAGAGACCATCAGGAAGCAGATGTAGCTGATCAGCGAAGACTTACTTGGCCCAGGAGCTACAAGGCTAATATAAGGCTTCCCACCATCCCATCAAAGGAACGGCTGCCTGTTCTCCACAGAGTAGCATGATGCTAACTGCAGGCCTAAATCGCCACACAGCTCAGTAATCTCTAACAGACTTGCTTACGTGGTTTCGGACCCTGCGTGACTCGCTGCGTACCCTCGACGTACAACTGTAGGGTAGGTTCACTTGCTAAAAACAGGAGTAGATCTTGAAGTTCTGGCTGGACCTCAGGCCATGTTAGCAGTTAGCAGAGAGTCCTACAGTGCCAGAAACCGCATAAGCAAGCCTGTTAGAGATTACTAGACACGTCCACGCCGTTTGACGACAGTGTGTGCTACTAGTATTAGCTATGGAAGCTAACTGGAATAAGCGTTTGTTACTTGTTAGCGGTTTTAGCCCTCTAGCTTCTAAAAACCACGTCTTACTGGACTGAGAAAGAGGGAGAGCCTGGCCAGTAAAAGTTGGTCAAGCTGGTTGACTCGTTTAGCTCGTGACCAGCATATCACTTAAGGAACTTTTGGAGGTTATTCCAATTTAAAACAGTGGAGGAACCTCTTAAGGTGCTTTGGGGAACCTTCAAGAAAAGGGTTTTAGAAGATAGAGGTTCCTTGACGGTTCCTCAAAGCACCTTAAGGGGTTCCTCCACTGTTTCTCAACTAGCTTTTCCTATCAGTCGTACCAGCAGTTATGTCTAAAAGTTTTCTTGGTCTTCCGGAAGACCTCGTCTTGACCTCCGGCTTCATCGGCATAGGTTAGAGGAACCGATGGCTTAGAGGAGCCGATGGCTGCTTAGAGGAACCGATGGCTGCTGATTGGTAGCAATGCTAATATCGTGGATACAATGGGGCATTGATTAGGGAAAACGACCAAACCGTAAAAAAAAACAACTGACTATCTGCTCAAGTTAAAAGCAGCTGGACTCGACAGCGAGCCAACCACATTACCAAAAAACCAACGATCCATGGACAGCAGCATGTAGCCAAAATGTTTCATATCTGAGAGCACTGAATCGAGTGAGTGGTCCTAGGAGTGTTCCCTGCGATTTTCATGCTTCATTCAGTAGACTGGCTCATCCAGGTTTGCTTGCTGTCCCGCTTACCTGAACTTAGCATGTCGCTAAACTAGCAACTGCAGTGGGCTTAGGTTTTGAGGTGGGGGACTTCATCGCTCAGTGAGCTTCCATATGTTTTGGTGGCTGGATTCCAGACGTTTCTGCGAATTGCAGCCAATGCCTTAGCTTCCCTTTCTTTAGCTTTCAGCAGTATGTAAAAGGAGAGCTTCGAACTCTGCATTGTATCGGCATTCACACCTAACGCTAACGCTAACGCCAACGCCACTCAGCCGGTGACTTACGTGCATACCCTCTACAGGACTTAATAGTTTTCTTTCAAGGGATAAAATAAGGTTGGAGAATCGCTATGTGACACTGAATTCCCACAGTTTTTGGTGCCCAAACAGAAAAATCAGGCCTTGGGAGGAAAAATTAAATACAAGGAAAATGTAGAAGGGGGTTCTGTCATGTAGCAAACTGACAGTAATAACTCTCTGTAAAGTAAGACCCTGGAAAACGCCACATGGGCTAATACAAAAGAGAAAAGCACATTGGATTGTTATCCTGAACCGCTCATAAAAGCCCAGTACGGTGCTTTTCAGCCTCAGTAAGAACAGAGAGGATAAATTGAAGGCCATTCCTGACAAAAGTGCCGCGAATGAACGTGTACAAAAGAACCCTACTGAGCCGAGGCCTCATTAGAAGGTTCCCTCCTTAACTAGGCGGTAAAATAAGGCCGTTTCATTGTGCGTTGAGTACGCAACCTACTGGTGGAACTGGCATGTCGCTACGCCGTCGTCACGGAATCGCGGCCTCTGCCGAAAATTGTTAACGCGAGATTGTCATGCACTGAGAACGACCACAGGAGGTGTGTTTTTCTGTTGTTTACTTAGCGGGATTTAAGTAAACAAGTATGCCATGGATCGTCACAGGGGATGTAGTAAATGAGATCTTCCTCTTGTCTGCGAGGAGAAATCTTCAAAGATGGTCGGGAGAGAAATGACACCCGAATAAAAGAAATCGTTTTCTGCAGTTACTGGTTAAAGTGTGTCCACCTCCAGCAGCAAGCAGAGGGGAAACACATCATGATCAACTGCTAGGAAGTCAAACTTTCCAGTCACGTTTAATTTAACTCCATATGTACATCCAAAAGGCCAAAGTTATCCAGACTGGCCTTCAAATAAAGGACTTTAGCTAGTTTAAGGTGCACCCATTGTTGGCATTGGTGTATGAGCTCCATAGGAAAGCACAGACCAGCAAAAGGGAAGAGCCACACATGAGCCTGAGGTCACCATTCCCAAAGCCAAGTGGATTTTAGAAGCTAAAGGTATTTAAATGTAAAGGTATCTAAAGGCTAAGAAGTCTAAACTTGAGGGTATCTAGAGCTAAAAGTATCTAAATCTAAATATTTCCAAATATTTCCTAAATGTAAAGGTATCTAAATCTAAACATATCTACAGCTAAAGTTATTTAAAGCTAAAAATATCTAAAGCTAAAGATTTCCAAAGGTTACGGTATCTTAAGCTAAAGGTATCCAAAAGTAAAGGTATATAAAGGTAAATGTAATTACAGATACAGATACAGCTAATGCTACACTATTGTAAAGGTAGAGATATCTTGAGCTAACGGTATCTAAACTAAAGATGTTTAATCTAATGGTATCTAAAGCTAAAGGTCTCTGAAGATTATATATATATATATATATATACACACTCTAATGGCATCTCAAGCTAAGGATGTCTAAAGCTAGAGGTTTTTAAAGCTAAATGTATTTAAATATGAATGTATTAAAAGCTACAGGTATCTAAAGTTTAAGATGTCTAAAGCTAAATATCTCTAAAGCTTAATGTGTTAAAAGCTAAATGAATCCAAAGCTTAATGTATCTAAAGTTAAAGATATTTAAAGCAGGATGTATCTAAAGCTAAATGCATTAAAATCTAAAGGTATTTAAAGCTAAAGATGTCTAAATGTAAATATATCTCCAAAGATAGTTATCTAAAGCTAAAGGTTTAGATCAAGCTAAATGTAATTACAGATAAAGTTAACTAATGCTACACTTTTATAAAGGTAGAGATATCTAAAACTAAAGGTATCCAGAGCGAAAGGTATCTAAAAGTAAAGATATTTAAAGTTAAAGGTTTGTCAGGCTAAATGTTTCCAAAGCTAAATATGCCCAACTCTGCAGATATCTAAATCTAGAAGTTTCTAAATGTATTTAAATCTAAAGGTTTCTAAAGCTAGAGGTATCTGAAACTAAACATATATAAGCTAAAGATAATTAAATCTAATTATATGTAAAGGTAAAGATATCCAAAGATAAATGATCTAAAGATGAAGTATCTAAAGGTGAAGGTTTCTAAAGTTAGTGACTGCAATTACAGATCAAGTTAACTAATGCTACACTTTTGTAAAGCTAGATATATCTGAAACTAAAGGTAGAGGTAGATTTATTGAAAACTAAAGGTTTCTCAAGCTAAAGGTAGACTCTGTAGATATCTAAATCTAGAGGTTTCTAAAGCTAGTAAATGTAAGTAAAGATAAAGATAATTAAAGCTAAAGGTATCTAAAGCTAAATATATTTAAAGCTAAAGGTGTCTGATACATATGGTTTCTAAAGCTAAAGATAATGAAAGTTAAATGTATCTAAAGCTATTTAAAACTAAAGATGTCTAAAGGTAAATATATTTAGAAAAAACTAAAGGTTTCTTAAGCTAGAGGTATCTGAAAGTAAACGTATCTAAGCTAAATATAACTAACACTAATGGTGTAAAAAGGTAAATATGTCCAAAGATAAAGACATCTTAAGATAGAGACATCCAAAGATGAAGTATCTCAAGCTAAAGCAAATGGTTTCTAAAGCTAAAGGTGTCTAAAGGTTAATATATCCAAAGATAAATATATCTAAAGCTAAATATGTTTAAAGCTTAAGGTGTCTAAATCATCTGGTTTCTACAGCTAAAGATAATGAAAGTTAAAGGTCTCTAAAGGTAAAGGTTAATATATCTAAAGTTAAATATATTTGAAACTAAAGGTGTCTAATCCATATGGCTTCTAAAGCTAAAGATAATGAAAGTTAAATGTATCTGAAGCTATTTCAAACTAAAGATGTCTAAAGGTAAATATATATATAAAAAAAAAATAAATAAAGGTTTCCTAAGCTAGAGGTATGTGAAACTAAACATATCTAAGCTAAAGATAATCAACACTAATGGTATATAACGGTAAATATGTGTCCAAAGATATCTTAAGACAGAGACATCCAAAGGTAAAGTATCTAAAGCTAAAGCGAATGGTTTCTAAAGCTAAAGGTGTCTAAAGGTTAATATATCCAAAGATAAATATATCTAAAACTAAATATTGTTTAAAGCTAAAGATGTCTAAAGCATCTGGTTTCTAAAGATAAAGATAATGAAAGTTAAAGGTCTCTAGAACTATTTAAAACTAAAGGTTTCTCAAGCTAAATGTTTCCAAAGCTAAATATGCCCAACTCTGCAGATATCTAAATCTAGAAGTTTCTAAATGTATTTAAACCTAAAGGTTTCTAAAGCTAGAGGTATCTGAAACTAAACATATATAAGCTAAAGATAATTAAATCTAATTATATGTAAAGGTAAAGATATCCAAAGATAAATGATCTAAAAATGAAGTATCTAAAGGTGAAGGTTTCTAAAGTTAGTGACTGTAATTACAGATCAAGTTAACTAATGCTACACTTTTGTAAAGCTAGATATATCTGAAACTAAAGGTAGAGGTAGATTTATTGAAAACTAAAGGTTTCTCAAGCTAAAGGTAGACTCTGTAGATATCTAAATCTAGAGGTTTCTAAAGCTAGTAAATGTAAGTAAAGATAAAGATAATTAAAGCTAAAGGTATCTAAAGCTAAATATATTTAAAGCTAAAGGTGTCTGATTCATATGGTTTCTAAAGCTAAAGATAATGAAAGTTAAATGTATCTAAAGCTATTTAAAACTAAAGATGTCTAAAGGTAAATATATTTAGAAAAAACTAAAGGTTTCTTAAGCTAGAGGTATCTGAAAGTAAACGTATCTAAGCTAAATATAACTAACACTAATGGTGTAAAAAGGTAAATATGTCCAAAGATAAAGACATCTTAAGATAGAGACATCCAAAGATGAAGTATCTCAAGCTAAAGCAAATGGTTTCTAAAGCTAAAGGTGTCTAAAGGTTAATATATCCAAAGATAAATATATCTAAAGCTAAATATGTTTAAAGCTTAAGGTGTCTAAATCATCTGGTTTCTACAGCTAAAGATAATGAAAGTTAAAGGTCTCTAAAGGTAAAGGTTAATATATCTAAAGTTAAATATATTTGAAACTAAAGGTGTCTAATCCATATGGCTTCTAAAGCTAAAGATAATGAAAGTTAAATGTATCTGAAGCTATTTCAAACTAAAGATGTCTAAAGGTAAATATATATATAAAAAAAATAAAAAATAAAGGTTTCCTAAGCTAGAGGTATGTGAAACTAAACATATCTAAGCTAAAGATAATCAACACTAATGGTATATAACGGTAAATATGTGTCCAAAGATATCTTAAGACAGAGACATCCAAAGGTAAAGTATCTAAAGCTAAAGCGAATGGTTTCTAAAGCTAAAGGTGTCTAAAGGTTAATATATCCAAAGATAAATATATCTAAAACTAAATATTGTTTAAAGCTAAAGGTATCTAAAGCATCTGGTTTCTAAAGATAAAGATAATGAAAGTTAAAGGTCTCTAGAACTATTTAAAACTAAAGGTTTCTCAAGCTAAATGTTTCCAAAGCTAAATATGCCCAACTCTGCAGATATCTAAATCTAGAAGTTTCTAAATGTATTTAAACCTAAAGGTTTCTAAAGCTAGAGGTATCTGAAACTAAACATATATAAGCTAAAGATAATTAAATCTAATTATATGTAAAGGTAAAGATATCCAAAGATAAATGATCTAAAGATGAAGTATCTAAAGGTGAAGGTTTCTAAAGTTAGTGACTGTAATTACAGATCAAGTTAACTAATGCTACACTTTTGTAAAGCTAGATATATCTGAAACTAAAGGTAGAGGTAGATTTATTGAAAACTAAAGGTTTCTCAAGCTAAAGGTAGACTCTGTAGATATCTAAATCTAGAGGTTTCTAAAGCTAGTAAATGTAAGTAAAGATAAAGATAATTAAAGCTAAAGGTATCTAAAGCTAAATATATTTAAAGCTAAAGGTGTCTGATACATATGGTTTCTAAAGCTAAAGATAATGAAAGTTAAATGTATCTAAAGCTATTTAAAACTAAAGATGTCTAAAGGTAAATATATTTAGAAAAAACTAAAGGTTTCTTAAGCTAGAGGTATCTGAAAGTAAACGTATCTAAGCTAAATATAACTAACACTAATGGTGTAAAAAGGTAAATATGTCCAAAGATAAAGACATCTTAAGATAGAGACATCCAAAGATGAAGTATCTCAAGCTAAAGCAAATGGTTTCTAAAGCTAAAGGTGTCTAAAGGTTAATATATCCAAAGATAAATATATCTAAAGCTAAATATGTTTAAAGCTTAAGGTGTCTAAATCATCTGGTTTCTACAGCTAAAGATAATGAAAGTTAAAGGTCTCTAAAGGTAAAGGTTAATATATCTAAAGTTAAATATATTTGAAACTAAAGGTGTCTAATCCATATGGCTTCTAAAGCTAAAGATAATGAAAGTTAAATGTATCTGAAGCTATTTCAAACTAAAGATGTCTAAAGGTAAATATATATATAAAAAAAATAAAAAATAAAGGTTTCCTAAGCTAGAGGTATGTGAAACTAAACATATCTAAGCTAAAGATAATCAACACTAATGGTATATAACGGTAAATATGTGTCCAAAGATATCTTAAGACAGAGACATCCAAAGGTAAAGTATCTAAAGCTAAAGCGAATGGTTTCTAAAGCTAAAGGTGTCTAAAGGTTAATATATCCAAAGATAAATATATCTAAAACTAAATATTGTTTAAAGCTAAAGGTGTCTAAAGCATCTGGTTTCTAAAGATAAAGATAATGAAAGTTAAAGGTCTCTAGAACTATTTAAAACTAAAGGTTTCTCAAGCTAAAGGTTTTCAAAGCTAAATATACCCAACTCTGTAGATATCTAAATCTAGAGGTTTCTAAAGCTAGTAAATGTAATTAAAGATAACGGTATCTAAAGCTAAATATATTTAAAGCTAAAGGTGTCTAAAGGTAAATATATCTAAAGCTAAATACATTTAAAACTAAATGTGTCTAATTCATATTGTTTCTAAAGCTAAAGATAACAAAAGTTAAATGTACCTAAAGCTATTTAAAACTAAAGTTGTCTAACGGTAATTATATTAAAAAACTACAGGTTTCTTTATCTAGAGGTATCTGAAACTAAACGTATCTAAGCTAAAGATAACTAACACTAATGGTATATTAAGGTAAATATACAGATAAAGATATCTTTAGATAGAGACATCTAAAGGTAAAGTATCTAAAGGTTTCTAAAGCTAAAAGTGTCTAAAGGTTAATATATCCAAAGATAAATATATCTTATATATATCTAAGCCTAAATATGATTAAAGCTTAAGGAGTCTAAAGCATCTGGTTTCTAAAGCTAAAGATAATGAAAGTTTAAGGTCTCTAAAGCTAAAGGTGTCTAAAGGTTAATATATATTTATAGAAAAACTAAAGGTTTCTTAAGCTAGAGGTATCTGAAACTGAACGTATCTAAGCTAAAGATAACTAACACTAATGGTATTTAAAGGTAGATATGTCCAAAGATGAAGATATCTTAAGATAGACATCCAAAGGTAAAGTATCTAAAGCTAAAGCAAATGGTTTCTAAGGCTAAAGGTGTCTAAAGGTTAATATATCCAAAGATAAATATATCTAAAGCTAAATATGATTAAAGCTTAAGGTGTCTAAAGCATCTGGTTTCTAAAGCTAAAGATAATGAAAGTTAAAGGTCTCTAGAACTATTTAAGACTAAAGGTTTCTAAAGCTAGAGGTATCTGAAACTGAGCGTATCTACCCTAAGATTATTAAAGCTAATGGTATATAAAGGTAAAGATATATAAAGCTAAAAGTATCTCAAGCTAAATCTTCCCAACTCTGAAGATATCTAAAACGGTAGATATTTAAATCTGAAAGCCACTGAAATCCCGTCCAATCCTGACCCGAACTGGCCCACCATCTCCCTGCCCAGGGGATTGCTGTAATGCGAGTGTATGATGCTTTGTGGAATATAAATAAACTGTAATATAGACTTCAGTCGTCTTCAGTGTGACTTGATTTATTCCTTTATTTTTTTATTTCTTTGCTTCTTACTTTGGAAGCTGGGAGTTCAAACACTTCAGTGTAAACACATCGCCTACGCCGCTCTCTCCATGGCAGCGCCACGACAACCTGAGGAGTGATGAAAACGAGGCAGACTAGTTCAAAAATAATAAATAGGACAGCCAGTTTAAAGAAAGGTGGGTGGCCAGCAAGGGTCTCCCTTCAAGGACCCTGTGTTAGTACTCTCATTGTCCGTGAGGTCCAGCCAGGGAGTCTGGAGAGATCATCTCTGGCCCAGATCATCTATCGAAGCTGTTGTGGGAAGACCCTACACGTCTGGGTCAGAACCTGGAATGTCTGTGGTACACTTGAGGAACTGCATCGAAGGCTGAAGGTAATGACCAGAAGAACAAGCTCACAGCCATGGCGACCAATGTCGAAAGTGTAGGGTTATTACAGTCATTTTGGTCATCATCATCATCATCTTCCATCCACTCAGCGGCAATTCAGCGGGTGGCCAGGGCAATTTTGGGGAGGGGGGGTCCGCAATCCATAAGCCCAAAAATATGCGTAATTATCAGAACACCACAGCGGCTTCTTCGAATGTTAGCCTTTAGCCTCGCCAAAGCTAGCTATAGGCCCTGAGGAGAACTCGTATTTACAGCCACATTAGCCACATCCCCACCCCTGGAACCAACAGCAGCTGTTTAAAGCTCAAAGAACCCGTTGTGGGACTTTTTGTCACGCTCATGTGTGCCCAGTTCCGTTGGGCATACTTCATAGTAGTTATTGAATAATTCAAAATACATATGGAATAATTCATAGTGGATACTATATAATTAATAGTAGATACTGAATCATTTAAAATACATATGGAATAATACATAGAGTAATTCAGTAAATTACTTTCTAAATACTTCATAGTAGTTACTTAAAAATTCAAAATACATACCGAATAATTCATAGTGGATACCATATAAGTCATAGTAGCTACTGAATATTTCATAGTGGATACTGAATCATTCATAGTAGTTTCTAAATACTTCATAGAAGTTATTAAATCATTCATAATACATATAGAATAATTCATAGCGGATACTATATAATTTATAGTAGCTACTGAATTTGGGGGGGGGGGGGGTTCCGCAATCCATAAGGCCAAAAATATGCGTAATTATCAGAAATGACCCATCAACACGACCCTGAAAAAATTACGCCCTTAAATTCTAACACTGGTCGACACGACAGCGGCTTCTTCGAATGTAAGCCTTTAGCCTCGCCAAAGCTAGCTATAGGCCCTGAGGAGAACTCGTATTTACAGCCACATTAGCCACATCTCCACCCCTGGAACCAACAGCAGCTGTTCTATGGCACTGCTCAAAGACCCCATTGTGGGGCTTATTTTTTAAGAGTGTCGCGCTCATGTGTGCCCAGTTCCGTTGGTCAATTGCCCAGAGCGGGGCTAAATGTCGGCAGTGACAGAAATTCTCGAGGTGAGGCCTTGCGCTTTTCTCAGTGGAGTGCTCAGTTTCCCACTCGCTTCACGGGGAGGGAGGAGTTGGGGGGCTGACATTTGGAAATTCCTCACCGACATGGCCTTTAAGCGACATGCATCACCAAACAGATCTAATGTCAATCACAGCTCAAACCACCCCACCCCTACCCCCTATAATCCCTACCGCTCTCCGGAGCGAGCTGGGAAAGTTCACTTTCTCAAAGTTTGTTAGACATGCTCCAACTGATCATATTAGATACTGAATCATTCAAAATAGATTCTAAATAACTCTGAATAATTCAGTAAAGTACTTTCTAAATACTTCATAGTAGTTCCTGAATAATTCATAGTGGATACTCAATCAATTAAAATAGATACTAAATAATTCATAGTAGTTATTAAATAATTAAAAGTAGATACTAAATAATTCATAGTAGTTTCTAAATACTTCATGGATGTTATTGAATCATTCAAAATACACATGGAATAATTCATAGTGGATACTATATAATTCATAGTAGATACTGAATCATTCAAAATAGATTCTAAGTAATTCATAGTAGATACTGCATAATTCATAGTGGATGCTATATAATTCATAGTAGCTACTGAATATTTCATAGTAGATACTGAATCATTCGAAATAGATTCTAAATAACTCAGAATAATTCAGTAAAGTACTTTCTAAATACTTCATAGTAGTTACTGAATAATTCAAAATACATACAGAATAATTCATAATGCATACTGAATAATTCCTAGTAGATACTGAATCAATTAAAATAGATAGATAGATACTAAATAATTAACAGTAGTTATTAAATAATTAATAGTAGATACTAAATAATTCATAATAGTTTCTAAATACTTCATGGACGTTATTGAATCATTCAAAATACATATGGAATAATTCATAGTGGATAATATATAATTTATACTAGCTACTGAATCATTCATAGTAGATACTGCATCATTTAAAATAGATTCTGAATCACTCATAGAATAATTCAAAGTATTTTCTAAATACTTCATAGTAGTTATTGAATTATTCACAGTGGATACTGAATCATTCAAAATAGATACTCTATAATTCATGGTATATACTGAATCATCCATAGTAGTTTCTAAATACTTCATAGTAGTTATTGAATAATTCAAAATACATGTGGAATAATTAATAGTGGATACTATATAATTCATAGTAGATACTGAATATTTCATAGTAGACACTGCATCATTTCAATAGATACTGAATCATTCTAAATAGCTACTGAGTATTTTATAGTAGATACTGAATCATTTCAAATAGATGCTGAATCATTCTAAATAGATTCCAAATAATTCATAGTGGATACAATATAATTCATAGTAGATACTGAATCATTTCAAATAGATACTGAATCATTCAAAATAGATTCTAAATAAATTATAATAGGTACTGAGTAATTCATAGTGGATACTATATAATTCATAGTAGATACTGAATCATTTCAAATAGATACTGAATCATTCAAAATAGATTCTAAATAAATTATAATAGGTACTGAGTAATTCATAGTGGATACTATATAATTCATAGTAGATACTGAATCATTTTAAATAGATACTGAATCGTTCATAGTAGACTCTGAATAATTCATAGTGGATACTGACTACTGAATAAACTACCCCCAGTGTTTCCCCAGTGATTCAGTTGAGAAATAATGAAATAAAGCGTATGAGGAGCGTTTGCCTTGCAGGGCATAAACACCACGGGGGGTATAGGGGGGCTGACGTGTTTCAGGTATTAAAACCAGTGTGAAGCTCTGCTTATTAAAGCTTACAGCTCAGCTCGTTAGACAGAGCGAGAGAGAGCGAGAGCGAGAGCAGATCAGGCAGCTGTTTGGAGCTGGAGATGAAATGGAGGTGAGTGTACTGTAATGTCCCAGCAGCAGAAACCCATGTGAGAGCCAAACCATCTGGGAGCTCTCTCACCAGCTGAGAAAACCGGTCTCGCACCATCAGTAACAGCTCTGATGGCACGCCGCATGTGGATATGTAGACTGTGCTAGACCAGAAGTGATGTACTTGCTGCCTTCTGCTTCACAGCAGCTTTGAAGTGGACAGATGTAGCTGATAGGCCAAGACTTACTTGTAGCCCAGGAGCTACGAGGCTAATATAAGGCTAACGTCCCATCCCACCCATCCCATCCCACGGAGAAGATCCTGAAGCTCCGGCTGGACCTATAGCAGAGAGTCTTGTTAGCCAATTTAGCCCTGTAGCTTCTTAAATCCACGTCTTAAGCTGAGCAAGCTAGACAACTAAGCCCAAGCTGGTCAACCAGCATCACCAAGCTATTTGACCAATATGACAATCCCCAGCAGTACGGTTGACCAGCATGATCAGCAAGACCAGGCTAGTTGACCAGCATGACCAGCATCACCAATCCGGTTGATCAGCATGATCAGCAAACCCAAGCTAGTCAATCAGCATGACACTCCCCAGCAAGCTAGTTGACCAGCATAACCAGCATCGAAATGCTGGTTGACTAGCATGACTAGCGAGCCCAAGCTAGTTGACCAGCATGACCAGCATCACCAATCCAGTTGACCAGCATGAATTGCAAGCCCGAGCATCACCAAGCTAGTCAATCAGCATGACACTCCACAGCAAGCTGGTTGACCAGCATGACCAGCAAGACTAAACTGGTCAAAAGGGCATCACCAAGCTAACTGACCAGCATAACCAGCATCAGCAAGCTGGTTGACCAGCATGACTAGCAAGCCCAAGCTGGTCGACCAGAATCACCAAGCTAGTCGACTAGCATGACAATCCCCGGCAAGCTGGTTGACCAGCATGACCAGCATCACCAATCCAGTTGACCATGAATTGCAAGCCCGAGCATCACGAAGCTAGTCAGTCAGCATGACACTCCACAGCAAGCTGGTTGACCAGCATGACCAGCAAGACTAAGCTGACCGTCCAACTTGACCAGCATCACCAAGCTAGTTGAACAGCATGACACTCCACAGCAAGCTGGTTGACCAGCATGACCAGCATGACAATCATCAGCAAGGTGGTTGACCAGCATAATCAGCAAGACTAAACTGGTCAAAAGGGCATCACCAAGCTAACTGACCAGCATAACCAGCATCAGCAAGCTGGACGACCAGCATGACACTCCACGGCAAGCTGGTAGACCAGCATGATAATCATCAGCAAGCTGGACGACCAGCATGACACTCCACGGCAAGCTGGTCGACCAGCATGACCAGCATGACAATCATCAGCAAGGTGGTTGACCAGCATAACCAGCATCAGCAAGCTGGACGACCAGCATGACACTCCACGGCAAGCTGGTTGACCAGCATGACCAGCAAGACTAAGCTGATTGTCCAACTTGACCAGCATCACCAAGCTAGTTGAACAGCATGACACTCCACAGCAAGCTGGTTGACCAGCATAATCAGCAAGACTAAGCTGGTCAAAAGGGCATCACCAAGCTAACTGACCAGCATAACCAGCATCAGCAAGCTGGACGACCAGCATGACCAGCATCACTGATCTGGACCATTAAAGACCAGCTTAGACCATTTTCTGCAGGGTTGTGCGCCCGTTTCTCTGTTGTGGAGACGGAGCATTAGCATTTTTGGCAAATTGAGAGTAAATGGAATAAAATCACTAACTTCCCAACACACACACACACACACACTCACACACACACATGGAATTTGCCGCGGCATGCCTCTCCTTTCCATAATGAGTCTAAACCGGGAGCCTGTCTTACCACACAAGCTCCATTTGATCACCCAGCGACTGATTAATGCTAACCGAGCCAGCTAGAGAGCTGAAGACCCCACATCCTCTCTCATTCCTCACATTCTGCACATGATCAGCCAAGCCACCACGAATACTGATGTAAATATAGCTAAAAGAGGAGAGGGGGCCTGGGGTTGGGGCCGGCCTGGGGCAGGGGGTCAGTTCACCCCTTTGTAGCCTTTAGCGAAGCATTTTGTGCTGCTGGGCTGTTTGTAAGACTGTCAGGTTTTTAAAGACCACCACTAGACTTAGTGGAGTTCATCACTGACCATGACAAACAACGGTCTTATTCCCATAATCCTCAGAATTAACGTCGTTAAACGATCCTTTATAGCGAGCTGAGCTCCTTCTGTTTTCAGGATTAGTGTTGGATTTTAAAAGGCCAGCAGAGACACCATGTGGACAGAAAGGGCATTACAAGAGCAGCACTGGCTTCTCACCTACTACCTTGTGCTGCCACTGAATGGCCACTTTATTGGAAACACCTACTACCTTGTGCTTCCACTCACTGGCCACTTTATTGGAAACACCAACTACCTTGTGCTTCCACTCACTGGCCACTTTATTGGAAACACCTACTACCTTGTGCATTAACTCACTGGCCACTTTATTGGAAACACCTACTACCTTGTGCATTAACTCACTGGCCACTTTATTGGAAACACTTACTACCTTGTGCATTAACTCACTGGCCACTTTATTGGAAACACCTACTACCTTGTGCTTCCACTCAATGGCCACTTTATTAGAAACACCTACTACCTTGTGCTTCCACTCACTGGCCACTTTATTAGAAACACCTACTACCTTGTGCTTCCACTCAATGGCCACTTTATTGGAAACACCTGCTACCTTGTGCTTCCACTCACTGGCCACTTTATTAGAAACCCCTACTACCTTGTGCTTCCACTCACTGGCCACTTTATTGGAAACACCTACTACCTTGTGCATTAACTCACTGGCCAATTTATTGGAAACACCAACTACCTTGTGCTTCCACTCACTGGCCAATTTATTAGAAACACCTACTACCTTGTGCTTCCACTCACTGGCCACTTTATTAGAAACACCAACTACCTTGTGCTTCCACTCACTGGCCACTTTATTAGAAACACCTACTACCTTGTGCTTCCACTCACTGGCCACTTTATTGGAAACACCTGCTACCTTGTGCTTCCACTCACTGGCCACTTTATTGGAAACACGTACTACATTGTGCATTAACTCACTGGCCACTTTATTGGAAACACCTACTACCTTGTGCTTCCACTGAATGGCCAATTTATTGGAAACACCTACTACGTTGTGCTTCCACTCAATGGCCACTTTATTGGAAACACCTGCTACCTTGGGCTTCCACTCACTGGCCACTTTATTAGAAACACCTACTACCTTGTGCTTCCACTCACTGGCCACTTTATTAGAAACACCGGAGCTGGCCACGCCCACTTTCTAGATAGAGTGCCTTCAGGTTTATGCTCGGACCGTACTGTAAAAACGTGTAAAAATCATGTAAAAATTATTTCTTAAAATATTATTAATACAATTATATGCAATAAAATAACATTAAATAAATACATTAATTAAACAAAGAAATCAGGGCAAGAGACGGCGCATCTGGACCAATGAGATTTAGCCTTGAGTGCAGGCGGTTCTGGGAGTTGTAGTCTTTAATCGCCTGTTGCTCTAAAATCGTTTCCACAAACGCGACGTACAGCGTCCAAAAACTACCCGGGAAAAAAGCATACTTATAATATAATAGAATATATTGTAGAATAAATTTATAATATAATTAGAAATATTCTTAATTAATCAATTACAAATGATAATGTATAACATTTATTATTTTTACTTTATCAATAATATACTCTATTATAATATATATATATATATATATATATATATATATATATATATATATATATATACACTAAACTTCAACCAAGGCTTAAGGAAAACAGTTAGCACGGTAGCTAGGTAGCTAACATACTGCCACTCCCCACACTTTAGTGCTTTATTTGACCAGTGTTTTGATTAAAAGCGAACATTATGCCATCATTTAAATTATGGGCTTTTATCACACTTTTATTATTTCTGAATTCACTGCTGGCTCTTCCTCCGGAGACCTCTGAACAAGGTGAGAGAGTTTAGGAGCCAGCTAGTGCTAGCTAAGTTAGCTAGCCGGCTAATAGTCTGCTGGAGCAAAGCAAGGCAACCTTCAAAATTCAGAACTACACCAAACATAACAGCCTAACCAGGAACATCTGAGATACATATGGCCTTAAATATGGAGATGTGATCAGATATAGTGGATCTGATATTAAGGGGTTAGCTAAGTGACAGGTTAAATGATCTCAATGACATTTATTCTGATTAAAATGAATATTAATGGTTATAAATTCCACATAATTCAGGAGTTAAACCATTGCCTTGATGGGGGAAGAAAAGTATGAAATGATGGGAATGATGGGAATGATTTATTAAATAAAGGAATCAATTTAATACACTTAGGAGAAATATTTATTGTTTATTAAATTAAGAGAATTATTTATTAAATAAAGGAGATTTCTTAAACCAAGGGAATTATTTCATAAATCAGTTAAACAATTTATGAAATGAAGGGATTTTTTTTTATTTAAGGAAATTATTTAATTCATCAAGGAAACAATTTATAAAATTGAAGGAATTTTTTAATAATTAAATCTTTTTTTTATTGATGGAAATTTTGGAAATTGACGGAAACCAAGGAAAGAATTTAATCAACAGCGGAAATAAATGAAATTTATTAATTTAATTGAGACAATATTGTCAAGAAACTATTTATGAAATTGAGAAAATATTTATTAAAGCAGGGCAATAATGTATAATAATATAATAATAAATAATAATAAAGTTTAAAAACTCTTTATTATATTATGAAAAGAAAAAAAATACTGAGAATGATTTCTTAAATTGAGGGAATTCATAATAAATCAAGAAAACTATTCATGAATCTGAGGGAATCATTTAATAAATTGAGGAGGAAAAGAATTTAATCAGTTAAATAATTTATTCCATTGTGGGGGATTGATATTAAATTACAAAACTTTTATTAAATTATATATGAAATCAAGGAAACAATTTATTAGACTGGGGGAGTGATTTATTAAATTATGGCTGAAATATATATATTTTTTACTTTGACACTTTAGGATCTGTGTTTGAATCAGTAAAAATAATCGAAGTCTATTTCAGAGAGCAACAATGTGCCTGAACCTGGGGAGGCAGAACAGAGGGGTAAGTGTTTGTTACAGAATGATTCGGTTGCTTTGGAGAGACGAAGGTAGGGTTGGGAGTCGATTCCACAAAGAGTCGATTCTCTGATTCTTTTATGATTGCATAAATTTCTGCACTCTTGGTTTCTGAACTGAAATGTGAATTTTAAACACCGGTTAAAAGCTGCTTGGTCGAGCTTAGATCTTATTTGGGATCCAGTATTTAAGTCAGAGTTGGTATCGGTACCGGGACTCGGATAAGGACAAAAAATCTAGTATTGGAAAACATGGAATCCCAATGATGTTAAAATGAGTACGGCTCGGCTCGACCCGCCATCCCTTAAGATCCACGGAAGACGAGCGAACTTCCCCTGGGTGTCCGAACGGCATAGTCCCCATAGACCCACCTTGTCCGAGAGTCCTTGGGCGAAGTGCAGTGTCGAGTATCGTGGTCTCCAAACTGACTTCTGTATTTAGTGGCAGCTAATCTTCAGGGATCTTCAGGATCCTGGCCTTTACGAACTAGCTAAGGGTATTTTCCGAGTAAACAGCCAAGCTCTTTTGTAGGCCGCTCTGGAAGCTCTGGCTTCAATGGGAATGTAAGTCAAGAAAGAACCAGATACTGCCCAGTTAACCTAGACCCTGTTGGCCTACTCATGAAGGTCAATGTAGCCGCCATTAGTTCGCGAATTTCCTCGGCAAGCTCTGACATGATAAAACTCTCATCTTGTGTCCCTGAAGATCCATCAGCTGAGGACAAACGTTCTGACTTCAGAAGGTTCCCCTCCTACCTGCGGGTTCTCTACAAGAGGAAGCCAGGAGAGGTAAGCCCGACCAGCCCAACTTTAGGTATGTCCCCTTTGTGCCGCCAACGACAGATCTGACCCGTCGAGGCATGGGCTCCACAAGACCTCTGAAGGTGTCCTGTGGTATCCGGAACCCCGAGACGGGGGACCTCCATGAGCACCGGTGAGCCTTGGGCGCCCATGGTTTGCTCGTCCTTTGCAGCACTTTTGGTAGGTACTGACCACTGCATACCAGAAGGCCTGCCTGATGTTTGGGAGATGTTCCACCCCAGTCGTCTAGAACATCACGGTTTGGTTCTTTGGACCTTCAAGAACATTTAAGGGTTGTACACCTTGTTTGGGTTTCAGTACTACGATGAGATGCCCTTGACGCACTCGAGGCTTTTCGAGACCACCGTCTGCATCGAGAGGTACCTTTTCTACTTCGTCGTACTCTACGGCGTTCTTCACCTGCCCTTCTGGGAGACGGTAAGAGTCCACAAGCCTCACATCTCTCTGTGGAGTCAGCTTCGGCTGTTACCCATAAGGCCACAGTTCACCTGTTCGTTGACGAGGTGTTTCATTCTGAATCCATGTGCCTGTTCTTCAGCTGTACCACAGACTGAAGAGATACGTCGAGGAACGAGTGGAGAGGGCAGAAGACGAAGACCTGGAGTGATTCGCTCTTCAGATATTCCTTGTTCTTGGTTCTTTACTTGAGCTCATTTTTGATTCAATTAAAATCTGTTCGGACGATTCAGCGACTCAGTGATTCAGTGATTCAGTGATAGCTTGCCTGTATGGGTGGCCCAAGTGGAACCCAAAAAAGTTCTGTCCATGGGTTCCCAGTTGGCCCACCAGGGGTTAAACATGGATCCGATCTGAGGATCCGATCTGAGGAGGACCTAGATGGGACCCTTGTGAGATCAGCCCAAATGGGTCCCAGTAACAACACATGTACACACCCACCTGGAACCCACCTAGCCCACCCATATGAGCCCCACATGAGCGTGCTGGCTGGACGCTCAATTTTGTGCTATAGCGTGAGATACGTTTACTGTTTATTGTAGGCGCGTTAGCTAGCATGCTAATTGCTAAGTTAGCTCACACATAAGCCACCACAGTCTTATGCTAACACTCAGAAGTGTCTTGAAGTGGTAACTGAGTTAGCTAGCATGCTAATCGCCAAGTTAGCCTCTTAGCTGAGCAGGGCTTAGCATGCAAGTTAGCTAAAAGCAGTAGCAGTAGCTAGTTAGCTGACATTAGCTTGACTTCTTGGGGACTTTTTTGGTGGGTTTCCAGTCCAGCCGCAGTCAGAACCCTCGGCACAAGGCGGCACGAGCTGCAAATGTCTAGTGTGGCCACGGTATATTATGACTGATACATGTAAATGATCTCCTTTCTGATTGGTTGCCCTTTGCTCTGCCTTGTTTGGACTTTGAACCCTTTAAGGTCATGGTGTGAACCCTTCAAGGCCATGTTATGAGCCCTTTAAGGCCATGTTACATACTCTTCAAGGCAATTGTTATGGGCCCTTCAAGGTCATATGATGGTCCCTTTAAGGCCATGTTACGGGCCCTTTAAGGCCATGTTATGGGCCCTTCAAGGTCATGTGATGGTCCCTTTAAGGCCATGTTACGGGCCCTTTAAGACCATGTGATGGTCCCTTTAAGGCCATGTTACGGGCCCTTTAAGACCATGTTACGGGCCCTTTAAGGCTATTGTAAGAACCCTTTAAGGCCATGTGATGGTCCCTTTAAGGCCATGTTACATACCTCTTTAAGGCCATGTTATGGGCCCTTTAAGACAATGGTTTGAACTCTTTAAGACCATGTTATGAGCCCCTTAAGGCCATGTTATGGTCCCTTTAAGCCATGTAATGTCCCTTTGAGGCCATGTGATGGTCCCTTCAAGGCCATGTGATGGTCCCTTTAAGGCCATGTTACATACTCTTCAAGGCAATTGTTATGGGCCCTTCAAGGTCATGTGATGGTCCCTTTAAGGCCATGTTACATACCTCTTTAAGGCCATGTTATGGGCCCTTTAAGGCTATTGTGAGAACCTTTTAAGGTCATGTTATGAGCCCCTTAAGGCCATGTGATGGTCCCTTTAAGGCCATGTTACATACTTCTTTAAGGCCATGTTATGGGCCCTTTAAGGCCATGTGATGGTCCCTTTAAGACAATGGTTTGAACCCTTTAAGGCCATGTTATGGTCCCTTTAAGCCATGTTATCAGCCATTTAGGGCCATGTAATGTCCCTTTGAGGCCATGTTATGAGCCCCTTAAGGCCATGTTACATACCTCTTTAAGGCCATGTTACATACCTCTTTAAGGCCATGTTATGGGCCCTTTAAGGCCATGTGATGGTCCCTTTAAGACAATGGTTTGAACCCTTTAAGGCCATGTTATGAGCCCCTTAAGGCCATGTATCATACCTCTTTAAGGCCATGTTATGAGCCCTTTAAGACAATGGTTTGAACCCTTTAAGGCCATGTTATGAGCCCTTTAAGGCCATGTGATGGTCCCTTTAAGACAATGGTTTGAACCCTTTAAGGCCATGTTATGAGCCCCTTAAGGCCATGTATCATACCTCTTTAAGGCCATGTTATGAGCCCCTTAAGGCCATGTATCATACCTCTTTAAGGCCATGTTATGAGCCCCTTAAGGCCATGTATCATACCTCTTTAAGGCCATGTTATGAGCCCCTTAAGGCCATGCGATGGTCCCTTGTGGGCCATGTGATGGTCCCGCCCCACAAAAATAGACCAATCAGAGCAGGCTTTGTTGAAGCTCCCGCCTCCGAACTTCATACCAACCAATCACCGGCTTGGACGAACCGCTGCCCAACACAAGCGAGCCAATCGCGGGCTGTTGCGTCACTGGCCTGTAGCTCGCGGTGTGGAGCAGAGCGGCGCGAGGAGCCAGGCTCCCTTCAGACGGGAAGGCGATTATTGCGGAGTGCGCGCGCAGGACCTCATCTTCATCAGCTCACACAGAGGAAGAGGAGGAGGAGAAGGGTGGACATGACGGACACGGTGACCAAGAACGCTCAAAACCTGTCCCTGCGTGAGTCTCTGCTCCGCCTTTCTCTTCCTGTCAGACAGCGCGGAGGGTTGCATCAGCTACACCTCAGACAGCCTGGGCCTGACTGCTGCTCCACCTGCATCCCAGCCTGCCTGTCTGTCTGCCTGCCTGCCTGTCTGTCTGTCTGTCTGTCTGTATGAAAAAGCTCAGCTGTGGTCAGAAACTGACCAGTGGGGGTTGTGGTGGTAACAGATGGTTTGCAGTATGGGGGGGGTTTTGGGGAATAAGGGGGGTAAAAGAACAATGTAGGTGTTTCTAATAAAGTGGCCAGGATGTGGAAGCACGTGCTAGGCGTTTCCAGTAAAGTGGCCAGTGAGTAAAACAAGAAGGCAGATGTTTCCAATAAAGTGGCCAGTGAGTGGAAGCACAAGGTAGGGGTTTCTAATAAAGTGGCCAGTGAGTAAAATGAGAAGGTAGATGTTTCCAGTAAAGTGGCCAGTGAGTGAAAACATTAGGGGGGGGGTTCCAATTAAGTGGCCAATGAGTGGGGGCACGAGACAGTAGATGTTTCTAATAAAGTGGCCAGTGAGAGGAAGCACAAGCTAGTAGGGGTTTCTAATAAAGTGGCCGTTAAGTGAAATCACAAGGAATGGGTTTCTAATAAAGTGGCCAGTAAGCACAGGCCCAAGGCCTGTATGGGTGGCCCAAGTGGAACCCAAAAAAGTTCTGTCCATGGGTTCCCAGTTGGCCCGTCATATGGATGCCCACCAGGGGTTAAACATGGATCCGATCTGAGGATCCGATCTGAGGAGGACCTAGATGGGACCCTTGTGAGATCAGCCCAAATGGGTCCCAGTAACAACACATGTACACACCCACCTGGAACCCACCTAGCCCACCCATATGAGCCCCACATGAGCGTGCTGGCTGGACGCTCAATTTTGTGCTATAGCGTGAGATAGGTTTACTGTTTATTGTAGGCGCGTTAGCTAGCATGCTAATTGCTAAGTTAGCTCACACATAAGCCACCACAGTCTTATGCTAACACTCAGAAGTGTCTTGAAGTGGTAACTGAGTTAGCTAGCATGCTAATCGCCAAGTTAGCCTCTTAGCTGAGCAGGGCTTAGCATGCAAGTTAGCTAAAAGCAGTAGCAGTAGCTAGTTAGCTGACATTAGCTTGACTTCTTGGGGACTTTTTTGGTGGGTTTCCAGTCCAGCCGCAGTCAGAACCCTCGGCGCAAGGCGGCACGAGCTGCAAATGTCTAGTGTGGCCACGGTATATTATGACTGATACATGTAAATGATCTCCTTTCTGATTGGTTGCCCTTTGCTCTGCCTTGTTTGGACTTTGAACCCTTTAAGGCCATGTGATGAGCCCTTTAGGGCCTTCAAGCCATCTTACATATCTTTTAAGGCCATGTTATGGGCCATTTATGACATGTTATGGGCCCTTTAAGGCTATGGTGCGAACCCTTTAAGGTCCTGGTGTGGACATTTAAGGCTATGTTATAGGCCCTTTAAACCCATGGAAGGCATAGTATGAACCCTTTAAGGCCATGTGATGGTCCCTTTGAGGACATGTTACATACCTCTTTAAGGCCATGTTATGGTCCCTTTGAGGACATGTTATGGTCCCTTTGAGGACGTTATGGGCCCTTTAAGCCATATTATCGGCCTTTAGGGCCATGTGATGGTCCCTTTGAGGCCATGTGATGGTCCCTTTGAGGCCATGTGATGGTCCCTTTAAGATAATGTGATGGTCCCTTTGAGGACATGTTATGGGCCCTTTAAGCCATATTATCGGCCCTTTAGGGCCATGTTATGATCCCTTTAAGGCCATGTTACATACCTCTTTGAGGCCATGTTATGGGCCCTTTAAGATAATGTGATGGTCCCTTTGAGGCCATGTTATGGGCCCTTTAAGCCATATTATCGGCCCTTTAAGGCCATGTGATGATCCCTTTAAGGCCATGTTACATACCTCTTTGAGGCCATGTTATGGGCCCTTTAAGCCATATTATCGGCCCTTTAAGGCCATGTGATGATCCCTTTAAGGCCATGTTACATACCTCTTTGAGGCCATGTTATGGGCCCTTTAAGATAATGTGATGGTTCCTTTGAGGCCATGTTATGGGCCCTTTAAGATAATGTGATGGTCCCTTTGAGGCCATGTTATGGGCCCTTTGAGACTGTGACATAGGCCCTTTAACTGTTGTACACCACGGTTATTGGCCCCAAGCTGCATTGATCGTCACTCAAATCGCTCCCCACAAAAATAGACCAATCAGAGCAGGCTTTGTTGAAGCTCCCGCCTCCGAACTTCATACCAACCAATCACCGTCTTGGACGAACCGCTGCCCAACACAAGCGAGCCAATCGCGGGCTGCTGAGTCACTGGCCTGTAGCTCGCCTGCGCAGTGCGGTCTGAGAGCTCGCGGTGTGGAGCAGAGCGGCGCGAGGAGCCAGGCTCCCTTCAGACGGAAAGGCGATTATTGCGGAGTGCGCGCGCAGGACCTCATCTTCATCAGCTCACACAGAGGAAGAGGAGGAGGAGAAGGGTGGACATGACGGACACGGTGACCAAGAACGCTCAAAACCTGTCCCTGCGTGAGTCTCTGCTCCGCCTTTCTCTTCCTGTCAGACAGCGCGGAGGGTTGCATCAGCTACACCTCAGACAGCCTGGGCCTGACTGCTGCTCCACCTGCATCCCAGCCTGTCTGTCTGCCTGCCTGCCTGTCTGTCTGTCTGTCTCTCTGTCTCTCTGTCTGTCTGTCTGTATGAAAAAGCTCAGCTGTGGTCAGAAACTGACCAGTGGGGGTTGTGGTGGTAACAGATGGTTTGCAGTATGGGGGGGGTTTTGGGGAATAAGGGGGGTAAAAGAACAATGTAGGTGTTTCTAATAAAGTGGCCAGGATGTGGAAGCACGTGCTAGGCGTTTCCAGTAAAGTGGCCAGTGAGTGGAAGCACAAGGGGGGGGGGGGGTTCTAATAAAGTGGCCAGTGAGTAAAATGAGAAGGTAGGTGTTTCCAATAAAGTGGCCAGTAAGTGGAAGCACGTGCTAGGCGTTTCCAGTAAAGTGGCCAGTGAGTGGAAGCACAAGGGGGGAGGGGGGGGGTTCTAATAAAGTGGCCAGTGAGTGGAAGCACAAGGGGGGGGGGTTTCTAATAAAGTGGCCAGTGAGTGGAAGCACAAGGGGGGGGTTTCTAATAAAGTGGCCAGTGAGTGGAAGCACAAGGGGGGGTTTCTAATAAAGTGGCCAGTGAGTGGAAGCACAAGGGGGGGGTTTCTAATAAAGTGCCCAGTGAGTAAAATGAGAAGGTAGATGTTTCCAGTAAAGTGGCCAGTGAGTGGAAGCACAAGGTAGGGGTTTCTAATAAAGTGGCCAGTGAGTAGAACTAGAAAGTTGGTGTTTCCATTAAAGTGGCCAGTAATTGTAAACATTAGGGGGGTTCCAATTAAGTGGCCAATGAGTGGAAGCACGAGACAGTAGATGTTTCTAATAAAGTGGCCAGTGAGGGGAAGCACAAGCTAGTAGGGGTTTCTAATAAAGTGGCCAATTAGTGGAAGTCCAGGTTAGGTGTTTCTAATAAAGCGGCCAGAGTGTAAAAGCACAAGGTGAGGGGTTTCCATTAAACTGGCCAGTGAGTGGGTCCACGTTGTCAGAGTTTGGATAATCCCGCCTGTGTCCAGTGGTTTAACCGCATGCTCGGCTCCGGTGGGCTCCGGACGGCTCTGGCAGAACAGTGCCCTATTGACCCAGTAGGAGAGGTAGAGGGTCTCGTGGTGTGAGGTGTCGGCTGTGTGTCGAAGAGCCGAGACCTGCTTATCAGCTTTGCTTGAACTTGTTCTGGCAGGGGAGCTGTATGTCTCGGACAAGCAGGGCAGCGATCAGGATGGAGACGGGACGGAGCAGAAGCCTTTCAAAACCCCCTTGAAGGTAAGACCTGTTCATCTTCATGGTCAGTTGATCCATATTCTTCCTCAAAACATTATGACCACCTACCTAATAGTGGGAATAGCCACCCTTGGCTCGGATGACGCTAGCAAGACCTTGTAGCATGGACTGACTGTATTAGCGTGATGGAAGGTGTTTAGCTGCACGGCAAACACAAGGGGGGGTGGGGGGGGGTTCTAATAGTGACCAGTGAGAAGAACTAGAAAGTTGTGTGTTTCCATTAAAGTGGCCAATAATTGTAAACATGAGGGGGGGTTCAAATGAAGTGGCCAATAAGTGGAAGCACAAGGCAGTAGATGTTTCTAATAAAGTGGCTGTTAAGTGTAAACACAAGGTGTTTCTAATAAAGTGGCCAGTCTAGAGGCACAAGGTAGTAGGTGTTTCTAATAAAGTGGCCACTGAGTGGAAGCACAAGTTAGTAGGTGTTTCTAATAAAGTGGCCAGTCTAGAGGCACAAGTTAGTAGGTGTTTCTAATAAAGTGGCCACTGAGTGGAAGCACAATTTAGTAGGTGTTTCTAATAAAGTGGCCAGTGAGTGGAAGCACAAGGTAGTAGGTGTTTCTAATAAAGTGGCCAGTATCGTGGCCATATATATATATATATGCATAGTTCCAAACCCCCCGTTTTTTGCAACCCGTCCTTCAAGGCCTTCAAACTGTGTTTTTGTCTCGCAGGCTCTGCTCTTCGCTGGGAAGGAACCGTTTCCAACCATCTACGTGGACTCTCAGAAAGAGGGCGAGGTGAGTGTGGAGAAGTGAAAGTGAAACCAAACCACCGAGGTCATAAAGCATACCCGCCCTTAGTCCAGCCAATCGGCAATGGCACTTATAGCAATCTGTCCTATAGCAAACAGCAGTTGCGTAACCTCATAGCCAGTCAAGACCGGTTTGCTGGCTGCCGCTTGATCCTGTAGTTTGTGTCCTGGAGCTACAAGGGAAACCCCCTGAAAACGTTTCTGGACATCTGATCTTCACTTGTTCTAATGGGTGGATGTTCTCTTGTTCTCCGCATGCTCTCAGCGCTGGGCCGTGATCTCCAAGACCCAGATGAAGAACACGAAAAAACTCCTCCACAGGGAGCAGATGAAGACGGACTCCAAGGATCAGAAAGAGGTATCCAAGCCGTCCGAAGGGGTTTAGGGGTTTACGTTATCGTGGTGCCGCGGCGTGCCATGCCATGCTAACGGTGTTCTCTTCCCTCGGGGTTGTTCGTGGACAGGCTGAGGACGCGGAGAGGAGAGAGAAGAATCTGGAGGAAGCCAAGAAGATCGTCATCGAGAAGGACTCGAGCCTTCCCGAGCCCAAAACGGTAAGCTAGCACTCTACTATTCAACACCACTAACGACTAACGATGGATTTTCTGTCGATTAATCCATCGAAGTATTTAGTCGATTCATCTGAACGATTCATTTTCCTCCAAAAAGGTTAAATTGAGCGTTTAAAATTCCTGTACTTCTTCATTTTAATTCATATTTTAGTTTTCCGCTAATTTTCCTCCCAATTTGGACCGCATGCGCGGTCAAGCCGCTCATTTTTTGACCTGCCACCAATGCAACACCACCACCGGGCATACCCGGCAGACCTTGGCCAGCAACGGCCAAGACGCAGAGCCAGGCCAATTGTGCTCTCTCGGGACCTCAGCTGCCGATGGCTAGCAGCGTGACCGGGATTCGAACCGTTTTACGTCCAAACTGAGTCATTAGGTATGGTTCAGCGTAGTGAGCGGTTCAGCGTAGTGGCTGAATGCAATCAAATCCTCACAGCACAGCAAAGTCTACTTCCCAGAGACAGTTGCGCCAACAAAAGCAGGATCAGCTCCTTTTGTAACACCGAATAAGCAGGTGTCCCAATACTTTTGTCCATATCGCGTATCGTAACTGTAGACCTTACTAGCTCACCAGGTGCCTAAGGAGCCATTTGTTGTGTGGGTGGGTTTGGGTTTGGGTTCGGGTTCGGGCGGGTTTGGGCCTGATACACTGTTTCTCCGTCTCTGTTGTAGGCAAAGATCTACAAGCTGGAGCCTCTGAGGGAACAGAGGGTGAAGGTGTTCGGCTGGGTCCACAGGCTACGCCGGCAAGGTGCGCAGACGCCCTTCTGTTGTGAAGATGTACAGATGGGTCAAGTCCAAATATTTGTGGACACCCCGCCTAATGAATGCATTCAGCCACTCTGCTTTAGGTTGCACTCATTGCACCCACACACACACAGCTTGTCTAGTCCCTGTAGAGAAGTACTGCCAATGGAATAGGACTCTGCGGAGCAGATAACCATACATGACCCTATCGGCTATATGCTGCCTAATGCCAGGCGTGGGCTAGAGGGGTATAAAGCCCCCCCCAGCATTGAGCAGTGGAGTGGTGGAAGGACTAATAAATCTAGTAGGAGGCCGTTCTACCCTGGACAGTAGAGAGAGGTCCTCCAACAAAAGCAGAATCAACTGAAACAACGAATAAGCAGGTGTCCAAATACTTTTGTCCATTTCGTTTATTGTGATCCTCTTTGGCCAGAACCAAGAACTGTGAGGTTCTAGACGACTGGGTCAGAACATCTCTGAAACATCAGGCAGGTCTAGTGGGGGTTTTCTGGTATGCAGTGGTCAGCACCTACCGAAAGGACAGGGTCAAGGGCACCTTAGGATCATGGATGCGATCTGCGGAGGTCCCACTCTCACAACGTTAGTCTAACTGGTCACCTTTAGTGGACTGGACAGGTCAGATCAGTTGTGGTGGCAATAGGGGGAACCTACTCAATATCAGGCAGGTGGTACTAATGTTATGGCTGATGGGTGTATCTTCAGGAGATCATGAGTTTGATCGCTGGGCCTTTATGAATCTCAGCGGAAGCACATACAGGCCTTCACCCTCCCGGTGCTGGTAGCGTAATTTGGGGGGGGTGGGGGTCCTAGCTAGCTGCCTAGAGCTGCTGTTACGCATTCTGCTTTCACAACTGCCTCTCTCGCGTCTCAGATATCAACCTTACTGTGTTTTATTTATTTATTTTCCAGGGAAGAATCTTCTGTTCATCGTGCTGAGAGATGGAACAGGCTTCCTGCAGTGTGTCCTCACTGATAAACTGGTACTGAAAACAGTGTCCATTTACTTGTGGACACCCCTTCTGCTACGTTAAGCATCACCCTTTGCCGATGCAGATGTGCTAGTGCTAATGCATGTACATTCACACAGCTTGTCTAGTGCCTGTAGAGACGTACTGCCAATAGAATAGGACTCTCTGGAGCAGATCAAGCAGATGAACCAGGCGTGGGCTAGAGGGGTCTTAGGCCCCCTAGCATTGAGCTGTGGAGCTCCATCCAGTACATCCATAAACCATCCTGACCACACTAACTAACACTGCTCTTGTGGCTGAATGCAATTAAATCCTCACAGCAATGCTTTTCCAAAATCTAGGAGAAAGCCGCCGCCTTCTCTGGACAGTAGAGATGGTTATTCCGGCAAAAGCAGGATCAGCTCTTTTTTAGTACCCTTGATTTCAACAGAAACAGTGAATGAGCAGGTGTCCCAATACTTTTGTCCATAGAACGTAGCCCGATTCCATTGTAATGGTGTGTTTTAGGCCTTTCCTCATTCTTCTGTGTTTTTGCAGTTCTTGGTTAAGTATGCTGACATGGTCAGTGTTGATTTTTGTCCGCTCTCTTGCAGTGCCAGTGCTATAACGGGCTGGTCCTGTCCACCGAGAGCACCGTGGCTCTGTACGGGACCGTGAAGCCGGTTCCTGAGGGAAAACAGGTAAGCATTCACGTCACTGAATCGTCACTGAATGCAATCAAATCCTCACAGCAGTGCCCCCGCCCAAATCTAGTAGACAGCAGAGACAGTTACTCCAACAAAAGCAGGATCAACTCTTTTTAATAGCCTTGAGGTCAGAAGAAACAGTGAATGAATAGGCGTCCCAATACTTTTTGTCTTTGATACCTGTGTCTCAGAGGCTGGGTTTTACTCTGTGTACAGTGCAATTTTAGTCAAGTGAGTCCAAACTTTTGAGTGGTGCTGTTTATTGACCTTGCACGTTTACCAGGAGAGGAAGCGTGTGGATGAATTGGTTTGATTGCACCCGTGTACTGATGCTCTGCACGTTTCTCCTCAGGCTCCAGGAGGTCACGAGCTTCACTGTGATTTCTGGGAGCTGATTGGCCTGGCTCCAGCAGGGGGTGCTGATAACCTGCTGAACGAGGAGTCGGACGTGGACGTGCAGCTGAACAACAGGCACATGATGATCCGAGGGGAGAACGTCTCCAAGATCCTGCGTGTGCGCTCCACCGTCACCCAGTGCTTCAGGGACCACTTCTTCAGTCGCGGATACTACGAGGTTAGTATTACTCAGTATCCACTGTGAATCATTCGGTGTCCACTGTGAATCATTCAGTGTCCACTGTGAATCATTCAGTGTCCACTGTGAATCATTCGGTGTCCACTGTGAATCATTCGGTGTCCACTGTGAATCATTCGGTGTCCACTGTGAATCATTCGGTGTCCACTGTGAATCATTCAGTATCCACTGTGAATCATTCATTCAGTATCCACTGTGAATCATTTATTCAGTATCCACTATGAGTTGTTCACTATCCGCTATAAATTATTCAGTATCCGCTATAAATTATTCAGTATCTACTATAAATTATTCAGTATCCAATATGAATTGTTTAGTATCCGCTATGCTCTATTCAGTATCCACCATGAATGGTTTAGTATCCACTATGAATTATTCAGTATCCACTATGAATTGTTCACTATCCGCTATGCTCTATTCAGTCTCCACTATGAATGGTTTAGTATCCACTATAAATTATTCAGTATCCACTATGAATTATTCAGTATCCACTGAGTTGTTCACTATCCGCTATGAATTATTCAGTATCTACTATAAATTATTCAGTACCCACTATGAATTCTTTAGTATCGACTATAAACTATTCAGTATCCACTGTGAATTGTTTAGTATCCACTATGCTCTATTTAGTATCCACTATAAATTATTCACTATCCACTATGAATTATTCAGTATCTACTATGAATTATTCAGTATCCACTATGAATTTAGTATCCACTATAAATTATTCAGTATCCACTATTAATTGTTTAGTATCCACTTTGAACTATTCAGAATCCACTTTGAACTATTCAGAATCCACTTTGAACTATTCAGTACCCACTATGAATTCTTTAGTATCGACTATAAACTATTCAGTATCCACTGTTAATTGTTTAGTATCCACTATGAATTCTTTAGTATCCACTATAAATTATTCAGTATCCACTGTGAATTAGTCAGTAACTACTATTTTATTAGCCTACAAACACACTGAAGTGTGTGTGTGTGTTGTGTAGATATCCCCTCCCACGCTGGTGCAGACCCAGGTGGAGGGCGGCTCCACCCTCTTCAAGCTGGATTACTTTGGAGAGCAGGCGTACCTGACCCAGTCCTCGCAGCTCTACCTGGAGACCTGCATCCCTTCGCTGGGAGACACCTTCTGCATCGCCCAGTCCTACCGTGCTGAGCAGTCCCGCACTCGCAGACACCTTTCTGAGTGAGTAACACACACACACACACACACACTGTCTTTTGGAGTCTGGAGATACGTACTTTCGACCTTCTACACTTCTGTAACTTCACGCTGGATTTTGTCTTCAGCGTAAATATGTGGGAAACCTTCTCCAATGCGCTTGCTGTTTCTCAGGTACACCCACATCGAGGCTGAGTGTCCCTTCATGACCTTTGACGACCTTCTGAACAGACTGGAGGATCTGGTGTGTGACGTGGTGGACCGCGTCCTGAAGTCCCCCGTTGCTGCCCTGCTCTACGACATCAACCCGGTATGACTTGTGCCATCGCTCTTTATTTGCATACACGCTACTGAAGCTTAATCAGTCAACTCCACACACTTCAGATTCATACTGGATTAAAATTACTCCAAAATAATTACTGTCAAATTTCTAAAACAAAATTCTATAAATTCATACTGGATCAAATCACACTGTCGAAACTACCCACACTTCATACTGGATTAATGTCAAGCGCTCCTCGGTTATTACTGTCATTTTGTAAACTACAAGCACACATCAGATTCATACTGGATTCAAATTACTAAGCCGTTATTACTGCACACACTGCAGATTCATACTGGATTCAAATTACCCTGCGATTGTTAAGGTCAGGCGGTAGAATTGACCCAGACTGCAGAATCACACTGGATTTAAAATCCCTCAACTTTTTTTTTCTTCTGTCAATCTGTAAAAACTACCCATTTATTTATTCTAATTCATGCTGGATTTAATTTACCCCAGTCATTACCTGTCAGACATTTCCTCACGTTTATTTGAGTCCGGTTCTAAAGACTACACACAGTGCAGATTCATACTGGATTTAAATCACTAACCAGTTCTTACTGTCAGACTGTAAATATTACCCACAGTTTAGATTCATACTGGATTAAAATGACTAAACAGTTCTTATTGTCTGAGTGTAGAAACTGCACAAACTGCAGATTCACACTGGACTTAATCATTCCATAGTTTGTTTTTTGTTGTTGTGGTTGTTTTTTTACTATAAAACTTTAAAAAACTCTGTAAATTCATACTGGATTCAGATCACTCCACAGTTATTACTGTCAGGCTGTAAAACCTACCTACACTTCAGATTCATACTGGATTCAGATCCCTCCACAGTTATTACTGTCAGACTGTAAAACTACCCACACTTCAGATTCATACTGGATTCAAATCTCTAACCAGTTATTACTGTCAGACTGTAAAACCTACCTACACTTCAGATTCATACTGGATTCAAATCTCTAACCAGTTTTTACTGTCAGACTTTAAGATCTACCCACACTTCAAATTCATACTGGATTCAGATCACTCCACAGTTATTACTGTCACCAGTGTGTATTTAAAGTACAGGTTAAACCGGTGCAGTTACAGTGTGTATTTACAGTGACCTCAGATGAGGACCTCCCTTCACAGACTTTACAGTTACTGTAATACCTGCTATGCTTGCAGGACTTCAAGCCCCCCAAGAGGCCATTCAAGAGGATGAACTACTCGGAAGCTATTGAGTGGCTGAAGGAGCATGACATCAAAAAGGACGACGGGACCTACTACGAGTTTGGAGAGGTTTGTAATTCATTTCCTTTGATTTGAAATTAGATTTGATTGCATTCAGCCACATTAGACGGTCTCTGTGCGATTCTCTCCTAGGATATTCCCGAAGCTCCCGAGAGGCTGATGACGGACAGCATCAACGAGACCATCCTGTTGTGTCGCTTTCCTGCTGAGATCAAGTCCTTCTACATGCAGCGCTGCCCCGAGGACCGCCGCCTCACTGAGTCGGTCAGTACAATGTGAACGGTTGGACGTTTAGCTGTTTAGCGATTCTGAATGGTCAGTGAAGTAGTGTGTGTGTGTGTGTTCAGGTCGACGTGCTGATGCCTAACGTTGGGGAAATTGTCGGAGGGTCCATGCGTATCTGGGATGCCGAGGAGCTCCTGGAAGGCTATAAGAGAGAAGGCATTGACCCCACCCCTTACTACTGGTACACTGACCAGGTATGCGCTACTTCTAGCACATGGACGTAGTCCCCCACACACACACCCCTTAACCGTCAGTAACCGGTCGAGCTGCTGCTTTAACGTGCTTGCGATGGCTGTGTGTTTCGTTTCAGAGGAAGTACGGGTCGTGCCCACACGGAGGATACGGGCTCGGCCTGGAGCGCTTCCTGACCTGGCTGCTCAACCGGCATCACATCCGGGACGTGTGCCTCTACCCGCGCTTTATCCAGCGCTGCCGGCCCTAAAGCGCCCTGTCCCGCACACAGACACGCGCCCCCTCACACTCCCCTGTGCCCCTTCCAGCTAGCCGGAGGTGACCAACACACCACAAGGAATACAAGAAAATGCCTGCACAGTTACTTGTAGAGCAGTGTTCATCTGTCCATATATAATGCTTTAGTCCAATTCTGCATCAGGGTCATGTGTATGGGTTTCGTAACAGCTGTAAAACAGTGTCTCCTGCTTTCCGTGTCATTTGCCTAGACAGCAAGCTCGCCAAGTTACTTCAACATCAGGACGAAATGATTAACGCGGTTCATTTGACTGCATCAATGTAATACTATCTGTTTCATCTGTATACCTGCACTGTAAGAATACTCTTAACAGACTCAATAAAAGTATGAAATTATGGGATTGTGGCTTGGTTTGTTTGTTCAGGGAAGTGGTTCCGTCATTCTGCCAAAGACTTCAACCCATCCGTGGCAGTCGCTAACAATCAGGGCAGTGAGAACACTGCACACCCACCAGTCTACCCACCAGTCAGAAGGTCTTGCTCCAGGGCAGCTTAGCTCCGGGCATGAGATCAAACCAGTAACCTTCCGGTTCCAAGTTAGAGAAGAGTGTTGAACCAGCCACCTGCTGGCCTCAAGCCACTTTCTCTAACCTTTAGAGAAGAGCGTCGAACCAGCAACCTTCCAGCCTCAAGCTCGCTTCTCTAACTCTCAAGAGAATCTGGCTTGAGACCAGAAGGTTGCTGGTTCGACGTCTAATCTTTAGAGAAGAACCCCAAGCCAGTGACCTTCCGGTCCTCAAACCAGTGACCTTGAGGTCTCAAGCCTGTTTTGCTAATGTTTCGAGATCCTTGAACCAGTGACCTTCCGCTCCCAAGCCTGCTTCTCTTCTCTTTTAGTGAACCTTAAGAGAAGAACGTTGAACCAGCAACCTTCTGGTCTCAAGCCTGATTTTCTTATCTTTAGATAAGAACCCAGAGCCAGTGACCTTCCGCTCCCAAGCCTGCTTAACTTTTAGTGAAGAGCCTGAAACCAGCGACCTTCTGGCCTCAAGTTCGCTTCTATAACCTTTAGAGTAGAATCTTGAACCAAAAGACTTCTGGTCTCAAGCCTGCTCCCCTAACCTTTAAGTGAAGAACGTTGAACCAGCAACCACCTGATCTCAACCTTGTTTTTTGACCTTTTAGAGAAGAACCCCGAACCAGGGACTTTCTGACCCCAAGTTCGCTTCTCTAACCTTTAAAGTAGAACCTCTAAAACTTTAGGCCACAGCTCCCAAGCTCACGTCTCTAACCTTAAGAGAAGAGCGTTGAACCAGCAACCTTCTGGTCTCAAGCCAGATTCTCTAATCTTTAGAGAAGAACCCCGAGCCAGTGACCTTCAAGTCCCAAACCTACTTCTCTAACTTTAAGAGAAGAACCTCAAACCAGCGACCTTGCGGTTTTCCCACATTTAGAAGAGAACCTTGAACCAGCAACCCTTCCGCTTCCAAGCCTGCTTCTCATAACTTTTGGTGAAGAGCCTCAAACCAGCGATCTTCTGGCCCCAAGTTCGCTTCTCATTTAGAGACCTTTAGAGTAGAACCTTGAACCAACAACCTGTCCCAAGCTCCCTCCTTTTAAGATTTGGAGAATTTTAAACCAGTGACCACCTGGTCCCAAGCCCACTCTGTCCCTTTAGAATAGAACCCTGAACCAGTGACCACCTGACCCCGAGCCTGTTTCTCCAAACCTTGTGGAAGAGAACCTTGACCCAGCGACATTCTGGCTCCAAGTTGGCTTCTCTAACCTTTAGAGAAGAACCTTGAACCAACAACCTTCTTTTAAAATTATGAGCAGAACGTCAAACCAGTGACCATCTGGTCCCAAGCCCACTTCTGTAACATATAGAGAAGAAGCTCGAACTGGCAACCTGCTTCGCTAACACTTTTGGAGGAGAACCTCAACCCAACAACCTTCTGGTCCCAAAGCCTGCTTCTCTAGCTTTTAGAGTAGATCCTCTAGAACTTTAGGCCATGGCTGCCCAGACAGCTGCACATGATACTGAATAAAGGCGGACACTTTAGTGTCCAATTTCTTGTCTATAGTTCCGCACTATGCAGTGAAATGAGACGTGTAATTTTAGTCGCAGAGTATTTTACAGTAGAACCACTGATCTCCGATCACATTCCCCCGCAGTCCGTCACAATCCTCCCTACATTCCTGATGAATTAAACCAGAGCTGAGGGAGGCAGCCTAAACCTCTAATGTAAATAAAGTGGCCAGTGAGTAAAAGCACAAAGAAGGAGGTGTTTCCAATAAAGTGGCCGGCGAGTGGAAGCCCAAGCCAGTAGGGGTTTCCAATAAAGTGCCCAGTGAGTGGAAGCCCAAGATAGTAGGGGTTTCCAATAAAGTGGCCAGTGAGTGGAAGCCCAAGATAGTAGGGGTTTCCAATAAAGTGGCCAGCGAGCGGAAACACAAGGCGGTATGTGTTTCTAATAAAGTGGCCAGTGAGAGGAAGCACAATGCAGTACAATTTAGTTTCACTTTCTGTGTTTGTGGTTATTTTTCATGCCACATTAGTTTTTTGGGGGGGTATCTCAAATCAACCCTGTGTTCCCTACTTAGGGTTCGGAATCTAGGGAATCAAAGAGAAGACGACTATATTCACTATTTGCGTTGGACACAGATGGCCTTTGACCCGTCCATTGCAGTGAACACACACCGTGGACGGCGAGCGGTGGGCAATGGTGGGCAGCCATTGCCTTGGCGCCTAGGGAGCACACTTAAGGGCCCAACAGAAGACACTGCTGTAGAATGTAGGGCGGGACGATGGCGCCGCGAGTAGGACACACGTGTCCAACAACTCACTCCACAGGTCTCGGGTTGTGGGTTCGTAATCGGGCCTTCTGTTTTATTGGGCGAAACGTTGGGAAGTATTAGTGCTGTTGTGATTCGCTGACGGAGACGACGGGGACAGCAAGGTCAGCTAGCTAGCTGCCTCCAAAAAGACCTCTATTTTTTTGTTAGTTTTTAACTAAGCTAGCTGATGTCCACTATGTAGGGAGCAAGGGAGCTAGGGAGCGTAGTCGTGTTGTTGTGAGACGCACCCCTGCGACTCCTGATTGGTCAACGTCGGCTGTGTCGTCACGCCCATGCAAGAAAGCGGTCTAGTGTGGGATCGTGGAGGAAGCCGCCGCTGTGTGTAACACTGAGAGTGTGTGTGGAAGTGTGTGTGTGTGTGTGTGGGGAAGTGTGTGTGTTTTCGTTCTCATCATCTGTGCGGGTTGTTTCTCTGGTCCGGCTTCGAGTTGAATGGTCAGTCGCGTCCGGTGTGAAACATGGTCGGGGTGAAGGTCATCGCCAACGACGCCGAGTTCCAGCCCGAGCTGGCGGGTGCCGGCTCCAGGCTCGCCGTGGTGAAGTTCACCATGGCAGGGTAAGGATTGTACTCGAGCTCGGGGCTTCAGGCCTGGACGTGGAGGAGGGAGCGGAGAGTTAGCTTAGCTAGCTTAGCTAGCATGGCCGAGTCGAAGCACGGAGATAGCTAGCTACCTGTTGGGAGGGTGGGGGTCCGAGCTGGGAGGGTGGTCTTGAATTCGGGTCAGTTGGAGTCTTTTCTGGCTGGGCTCGACTGGCCTGGTTTCAGTGGAGCAGCTAGTGGACGCGTGTTTGTGGGGTTAGCCGTTAGCTTAGCCGCACTGCTGTGTATGACTTAGCAAAACAGCGGCGAGGAGCTGAACGCAGGGCCGTGCGCTCACCCTCCCGGGGGAAGCACCGCGGGCTGACTAGCGGACTGTTAACGGTCATTTATTAAAACGGTGGGGTTTCCCTGGACACTGCTGGACACTAACGGTGAAGAACCACCAGACAGACCGGCCTTGTCCTGTTAATGTCCAGTACACTGTCCTCAGTCCAACTGTCCTCATCCTAATATTGTCCAGTGTAGTGTATATCATTAATGTCCAGTACACTGTCCTCAGTCCAACTGGCCTCATCCTAATATTGTCCAGTGTAGTGTATATCATTAATGTCCAGTACACTGTCCTCAGTCCAACTGTCCTCATCCTAATATTGTCCAGTGTAGTGTATATCATTGTCCAGTACACTGTCCTCATCCTAATATTGTCCAGTGTAGTGTATATCATTAATGTCCAGTACACTGTCCTCAGTCCAACTGTCCTCATCCTAATATTGTCCAGTGTAGTGTATATCATTAATGTCCAGTACACTGTCCTCATCCTAATATTGTCCAGTGTAGTGTATATCATTAATGTCCAGTGTAGTGTATATCATTAATGTCCAGTACACTGTCCTCAGTCCAACTGTCCTCATCCTAATATTGTCCAGTGTAGTGTATATCATTAATGTCCAGTACACTGTCCTCATCCTAATATTGTCCAGTGTAGTGTATATCATTAATGTCCAGTACACTGTCCTCATCCTAATATTGTCCAGTGTAGTGTATATCATTAATGTCCAGTGTAGTGTATATCATTAATGTCCAGTACACTGTCCTCAGTCCAACTGTCCTCATCCTAATATTGTCCAGTGTAGTGTATATCATTAATGTCCAGTACACTGTCCTCAGTCCAACTGTCCTCATCCTAATATTGTCCAGTGTAGTGTATATCATTAATGTCCAGTACACTGTCCTCAGTCCAACTGTCCTCATCCTAATATTGTCCAGTGTAGTGTATATCATTAATGTCCAGTACACTGTCCTCAGTCCAACTGTCCTCATCCTAATATTGTCCAGTGTAGTGTATATCATTAATGTCCAGTACACTGTCCTCAGTCCAACTGGCCTCATCCTAATATTGTCCAGTGTAGTGTATATCATTGTCCAGTACACTGTCCTCAGTCCAACTGGCTTTATGGTGTTATTGTCCAGTACACTGTATAATCATTAAGTCTGGTGTAACGTACTCTGTCATACTTCATGTTGTATGTCATATTGTTAATGTCCAGTGTAGTTTATAGTAGTATTGTCCACTCCACTGTCCTCAGTCAAAGTGGATATGTAGGCTATATTGTCCAGTACACTACACTCCAACCTAATGTCCAGTGTACTCTCCTCAGTTAAACTGCCAGTACACCGTCCTCTTTTAGGCCCCTGTAACTTAGGGCCAGTTTGACTGTAGTAGTATAAACTGCCTCTGTCCTCTGTCCATGCGCAGGTGTCGGCCGTGTCTGAGAATAGCTCCAGCCTTCAACATGCTGAGCAGCAAGTACCCACAGGTCGTCTTTCTTGAGGTGGACGTGCATGTGTGTCAGGTGAGTGGACTGTCGTTCAGTCAGCGTTCCTGACCACCACAGGAAGCCCGTTTTGTGTTTATTAGCCCGTAGCTTCTTAATCATAATGATCAGCGGCTAGGCTAGAGCTGCTTGGATTCCCATTAGACAGATTAGTCTAATGCATTCTGGGTATTGTAGTGAGAGAACATGACTCGTGAATTCTTTCATGTTTCCCCTTCTCGTCTCGTCTCCCAGGGAACAGCTGCAGCCAACAACATCTCCGCTACGCCGACGTTCCTGTTCTTCCGAAACAAAGTGCGGGTGGATCAGTACCAGGGGGCAGACGCTTCAGGCCTGGAGGACAAGATCAAGCAGCACGTAGAGAACGACCCCGGGAGCAACGAGGACTCGGACATTCCTAAAGGATACGTGAGTGCACACAGGCTGCCTGCTGCTCTGAGTCCCCTAAAGACAGTTGCTCATTCTGACAGACTGTAATACACTACAGGAAGCGTAGGGGGCGCTCTATAATGCTCTATAACGGTCATATGATCCACACGCTCATTCTGACAGACTGTAATACACTACAGGAAGTGTAGGGGGGCTCTATAATGCTCTGTAATGTTCATATGATCCACACGCTCATTCTAACAGACTGTAATACACTACAGGAAGCATAGGGGGCGCTCTATAATGCTCTATAACGTTCATATGATCCACAAGCTTATTCTGTCAGACTGTAATACACTACAGGAAGCATAGGGGGCGCTCTATAATGCTCTATAACGTTCATATGATCCACAAGCTTATTCTGTCAGACTGTAATACACTACAGGAAGTGTAGGGGGCGATCTATAATGCTCTATAACGTTCATATGATCCACACGCTCATTCTGTCAGACTGTAATACACTACAGGAAGCGTAGGGGGGCTCTATAATGCTCTGTAATGTTCATATGATCCACACGCTCATTCTAACAGACTGTAATACACTACAGGAAGCATAGGGGGCGCTCTATAATGCTCTATAACGTTCATATGATCCACAAGCTTATTCTGTCAGACTGTAATACACTACAGGAAGCGTAGGGGGCGATCTATAATGCTCTATAACGTTCATATGATCCACACGCTCATTCTGTCAGACTGTAATACACTACAGGAAGCGTAGGGGGCGCTCTATAATGCCCTGTAATGTTCATATGATCCACACGCTCATTCTGACAGACTGTAATACACTACAGGAAGCGTAGGGGGCGCTCTATAATGCCCTGTAATGTTCATATGATCCACACGCTCATTCTGACAGACTGTAATACACTACAGGAAGCGTAGGGGGCGCTCTATAATGCTCTATAACGTTCATATGATCCACACGCTCATTCTGTCAGACTGTAATACACTACAGGAAGCGTAGGGGGCGCTCTATAATGCCCTGTAATGTTCATATGATCCACACGCTCATTCTGACAGACTGTAATACACTACAGGAAAAGTAGGGGGCGCTCTATAATGCTCTATAACGGTCATATGATCCACACGCTCATTCTGACAGACTGTAATACACTGCAGGAAGAGTAGGGGGCGCTCTATAATGCTCTATAACGGTCATATGATCCACAAGCTTATTCTGACAGACTGTAATACACTACAGGAAGCATAGGGGGCGCTCTATAATGCTCTGTAATGTTCATATAATCCACACGCTCATTCTGACAGACTGTAATACACTACAGGAAGCGTAGGGGGCGCTCTATAATGCCCTGTAATGTTCATATGATCCACACGCTCATTCTGACAGACGTAAAGTAAATCTCCTGATGCTCTTCACCTACCAGTAGTTTAACCCCCCTTTATTATCTTTTTTTATTATTATTAAAAAGGTGGTCCAGTGAAATCCGGACTTGATCCGATCACTGAAAGATGTCAAAACTGATTTGGAAAAAGGATTAGAATGGATCGACTCATGGATGGCTTTTTGTGTTTGCGTGTTTGTGTAGATGGACCTCATGCCGTTTGTGAATAAGGCTGGATGCGAGTGTCTTAACGAGAGCGACGACTGCGGCTTTGACAACTGCTTAATCAAGGACTCGTCCTATCTGGAGTCGGACTGCGATGAACAGGTAAACCCACAAATGATATATTGGGCTGCTATCCAGCTACTTTAATGCCGCTCGTGCATAATTAGAGCTGTAAAATGCATGTCAGCTAGTGCTCTGTGGTTGGATGGTGACATTTCCATCAGATCCCAAGCTACAGCCAGCCTGCAGTGCTTGATAGTGCAACTGGACACTGTTAGTATAGCAGCATTTAACATGTTTCACACACTCCAGTTTCAGAAGGATGAGCACAGTGAGTGAGTGATGCTGACAGAAGTGAAAGTAAAAGTGGGGGAAACACGAAGCGTGTAATCCCAGCGCATTGAATCTGTGCTTGCTCTGTATTAATAACCTGCCCCCCTCTCTCCCCCTGCAGCTCCTCATCACCATTGCCTTCTCTCAGCCTGTAAAGCTCTTCTCCATGAAGCTGCAGGCCTCAGACTTGGGTAAGCCGCTCGTTTCGGTCTCGGGTTCAGGCGTGCTAAATCAGGGGTCACCGCTGTTACACTCAGAGGGGTGGAAGTAGGTGCCGGTTGTATTACATTCAAGCAGGAGCTCGGCTCACACAGCTGATCACCTGCTTGAGGACCGACTGGTGACCCCTGTTGTGAGTCCCCTAAAGACAGTCGCTCATTCTGACAGACTGTAATACACTACAGGAAGCATAGGGGGCGCTCTATAGTGCTCTATAACGTTCATATGATCCACATGTTCATTCTGACAGACTGTAATACACTACAGGAAGCATAGGGGGCGCTCTATAATGCTCTGTAATGTCCACATGGTCATTCTGACAGACTGTAATACACTACAGAAAGCATAGGGGGCGCTCTATAATGCTCTATAATGTTCATATGATCCACACGCTCATTCTGACAGACTGTAATACACTACAGGAAGCGTAAGGGGGCGCTCTATAGTGCTCTATAATGTTCATATGATCCACACGCTCATTCTGACAGACTGTAATACACTACTGGAAGCGTAAGGGGGCGCTCTATAGTGCTCTATAATGTTCATATGATCCACACGCTCATTCTGACAGACTGTAATACACTACAGGAAGCATAGGGGGCGCTCTATAATGCTCTATAATGTTCATATGGTCATTCTGACAGACTGTAATACACTACAGAAAGCATAGGGGGAGCTCTATAATGGTCTATAATGTTCATATGATCAACACGCTCATTCTGACAGACTGTAATACACTACAGGAAGCGTAGGGGGCGATCTAGCTCTGTTTTATAACCTCTCTCTTGTCGTCTTCCCTGTCTCAGCTCAAGCCCCCAAGTGTGTGAAGATCTTCATCAACCTCCCACGCTCCATGGACTTCGACGATGCGGAGAGGAGCGAGCCCACACAGGCCCTGGAGCTGACCGAGGAAGACTACAAAGACGACGGCCTCATCTCGCTCCGATACGTCAAGTTCCAGAATGTCAACAGCGTGACCGTACGTATCTCTCTCTCTCTCTCTCTCTCTTTACTGTCTCTACTAATGTCACTCTTCCACCATGTTCACTGGTTCGAGAGCTGTTAGCCTAACATGACTAGATCCCGCTCCTAGAATGCGTGACTCTACTGAACACCAGCTCTTGACTCTGAGGGTTTATCTCACAGTGATTGTTTGATTGGGGGGGGGGCCCTCTAGTGGTAATGCAGAGTATTGCTGTTAGTCTGAAGATTTGTGCTGTAACTACGTCTTCTCTTCGGCTTGAATGCTCGCAGCTGTTCATAAAGTCAAACCAAGGCGACGAGGAAACGACAAAAGTGAACTACCTGACGTTTATAGGAACCCCAGTGCAGGCCACCAACATGAACGACTTCAAACGGGTGAGTAGGGCAGGGCTAATGTAGCACAGCACGGGCATTTTAAACAAACCACGTATTCGGATATCTGTCCAAGTCTGTGTCACATGTTCTGCGGTCATGTCGGACCTAAAATAAATGTATTTATTTATTTATATAATAATTTGTCCGATTTTTCTCTTAATTTGCTACCGACAATTATCCCACTCGTTTGTAGCTCCCGTTAGCAGCACTAGAAATGCTGCTGACGTTAGGAGGTGCATGCAATACATGAAAACCCAGCCACCACCTTTTTTTAAAGAGAGTGGGGTGAGGGTGGGGGGGCGGTGTGGAGAGCGCCATCTACCCACTCAGAAAGAACACAGCCAGTTGTGCTCTCTCTGACTCCGGCTGTTGATGGCAAAGCTGCATAGCTCCCTGAGCCACACTGGCAGCAGGTTACCCTTCATTTGGTATTTTTACTCTGTGCCTTTTAAGGCCATGTAAACGACCTATTCTCTGATTGGCCGCCCTGCATTGCGCATCACCAAGCCTAACCACCAGCTACTATTTTTTTTCAGCTTTGGTCTAAAAAACCGAACTTGCGCCTTCAAATTACAGCGATGGCAATCGCAGGGGTCCAAGCACTGCGCGGTTAATGGTGCACAGATGATGGGCGCTAACATGGCCGTGTTTTTGTTTGTGTGAAATGATGTAGGTCGTAGGGAAGAAGGGGGAGAGCCACTGAGGAGCTGGCGAACTGGCCGTGGACACACTCACTCACACTTAGAAAAGCAGCGCGCTGGAACTGTTGCGCAGCTCTCCGTCAGGGAGGTTGGTTAAGAAGATAACGGTGAGGAGAGAAGACGAGCACGACGACGACGAGAGAGAAATCGCTTCTTTGGCTCAATGAGGCAAAGCTTTCTCTACATTTTTATCTACAGAACACCCAAAACGAACCTGTAAATAAAGCGAATCCTTTTTCAAAGGCAAGCGGCTTTCGGAGATTTTGTCTAGCGTGTGTATGTGTTTGTGTTACAGCTGCTTGTTTACTGCCAGTTTTGCAGTGTATTTCCCTTTCGTGCCAACAAAACAGCTCTGCCTCCTTGAAGCAGAGACTCGAGAAGACCTCTGAAGGTGTCCTGCTGCGGTATCTGGCCCCAAGATCCTTTCAGTCCTGTAAGTTGAGAGGTGGGACCTCTATTAGCATCACTGAACCTTGGGCGCCCATGACCCATGTCGTCAGTTCACCGGTTGTCCGTCCTTCCTTTGAGCACTTTTGGTTTGGTACTGACCGCTTACCAAATACCGGGAATACCCCACAAGACCTCCCTAAAGTTTGACCCAAGAGATGTTCCTGAAACGCTTATCCCAGGCGTCCATTTTAGGCTAAAAAGATGCCACTGTTCTGTTCAACGACAGAGGTCAGAGCACAGAATGAGAGCTAGCCAGGTTAAAGTACAGCTTCCAAACATGGTGGAGGTAGTTTCATCAACAACTCGTTGTGAGAGCTAGCCAGGCTAAAGCACAGCTTCCAAACATGGTGGAGGTAGTTCTCATCAACAACTCACAGTGAGAGCTAGCCAGGCTAAAGTATAGCTTCCAAACATGGTGGGGGTAGTTTCATCAACAGCTCACATTAAGAGCTACCCAGGCTAAAGTACAGCCTCCAAACATGGTGGAGGTAGTTTCATCAACAACTCACAGTGAGAGCTAGCCAGGTTAAAGTACAGCTTCCAAACATGGTGGAGGTAGTTTCATCAACAACTCGCTGTGAGAGCTAGCCAGGCTAAAGCACAGCTTCCAAACATGGTGGAGGTAGTTTCATCAACAACATGCAGTGAGTCCTTGTAGCTTTAGCCTGATTGGATGAGGCCACTCTGCAGTAGGTTGACTAGGCAGTTGTAGGTACATGGGTGGTTTTTTTGGATACTGGACCGTCTAACGCATAAAAGGACACGGAACTGGATTGCAGTTCTAAATTTAACATTTACCTGCTGAAAAATCTAGCTTTTACTGGTTGCTGGGTTGCTAGCATGTGGCCTAAGGTAGTCCTTGATAGTCAAGGTGGCTGGGAAGCTGGTTATCCAGGCCAAAACATACACTATAATGATTAGCTCACTAGCATAGGCTATGTTACGTTTGAGCTTACATGGTAAAGCTTACTCAAACTGTGTGGCTCAGGTTGATCAAGCTTGTAGACCAGCTAAACCATCAAACTCCTAAACATACCCTATACTGGTAAAGAACTAAACTGGTCAACCAGTTTAATTTAGATAGCTGGTATTTGTTTTTGTATATGAAATTGCAACCATTGCCTCAAGACCACCTTAATTACGATATTTCAGCGCTGTTTTTTATACAACTTTAATGCTTGCGTAGCATGCAGTAGCCAGAATGCTAGCACTGTAGGGACAATGCCAAATTATACTGGTCCGTGTTTCTTTTTATATGTAGCACATTCTTCTACTTGATGGAATAAAAGAGATTTACTGTGTTCGAGGGTAAAACGCACCAACAAATTGACGCTTTATGAAGGGCTTAGCCGTTTAGCATCATCCACCAGGCCTCAGTTTTGGGGTTAACGGGAGGACTTGAAGGTATGCACCTGATGCCACAGGTGGTGGGAATCACTGTGGTCACACCCACCAAGTGGCAAAAAGGCAGACAATATGGCGGCGCTAGCTTTCAGCGTAAAGGCAGCTAACGCAAAATTGGGAGCTAACCTTCAACAGATTGCCGAAAGTTCCAGGCAAGAAGCAGACGGGTTGCTGCAGTTCTGGAGGCCCGTCACCGAAACCTGTGGAGGGAAAATCACTGCTGGGGGAAGTCGTACTCTGGAAACCGGTAGGGAAAAACTAGGCCCGTGGTAGTTGCGAATTTTGCGACGTTTAGGGAAAGTTGGCAACTGAATGAGCCTGAAAACAGTGGGCCTCAGTTTGCTGGACGCTCCTGGCTACACTTTGTGGTCTATGGACCACTGGTTCTTCGGTAATTTGGTTGGATCGATGATGAGATGATTAGTTGGTGAATATTTGAAGAAACAAATCAATGAATATTTATATTTTCAACACAATAGCAGACGTTTTTAGCCTTAGACAGCTTAACATGTAGGCCGGGCTCATTGTAACAGGGTGGTAAATCCACACAAATGCAATGAGTTCAGTAACAATTCATGAAGTTTGAGCCTCCGGTCGCTGGACGTTCTTGGAGACACATCGGTATCCATGTACCGTTGGTTCTCTGGTAATTCGGTTGGATCGTTGTCGAGTCCAGCTGCCTTTAACGTAGCAGATAATCGCTTGTTTCAGTCCCGGTTTGGCTGTTTTGGCCGTATTCCCAAATAAACCCGGCCTGTGGAGGGAAAGTCACTGCTGGGGGAAGTCGGGCTCTGGAAATGGGTAGGAAACAACTAGGCCCATTGTAGTTGTGAATTTCTCGTGAAATGTTTTGGGATGTTGGAAATTTTCACGTGGGGCGTTTCCTCGAGTCCCAGAACTCGGCTAATCATCTCAATTTAAATTTTCTTCAATATTTAAAGAAACAAATCAATGAATATTTATGGTTTCAACACATTAGCCGACATTTTTAGCCTTAGACAGCTTAGCATGTAGGCCGGGCTCATTGTAACGGGGTGGTAAATCCATACAAATGCAATGAATTCAGTAACAATTCGATGAAGCCTGAAAACAGTGGGCCTCAATTAGCTGGACGCTCCTGGCTACACATCGCTGTCCATGGACCATTTGCTTGGGTCACTGTCGAGTCGAACTGCCTTCTGTCGAGCTTAGCATGTAGGCCGGGCTCATTGTAACAGGGTGGTAAATCCATACAAATGCAATGAATTCAGTAACAATTCATGAAGTTTGAGCCTCCGGTCGCTGGACGTTCCTGGCTTCACATCGGTATCCATGTACCGCTGGTTCTCTGGTAATTCGGTTGGATCGTTGTCGAGTCCAGCTGCCTTTAACGTAGCAGATAATCGCTTGTTTCAGTCCCGGTTTGGCCGGATTCCCTAATAAACCCGGCAGCCATGTTTTGGGACGACAATAAATGAGGCCTACTTCCTCAGAAGTGGACTGTAATGCTAGCTTTGGTACTTATTAGCCTATAACTCGAAGCACAAAGTGTACGAGGTTGTGTTACGGAATGTTAAATAACGAATAGTAGTATAGAACGTAAGTTTTCAGTCATATATCTCTTCAGAGAGTTTCCACCATCTCGTAATGAGTTGGCTACGAATGGTCCTCCGTTACCTCAGTTAGCTAGCGCTAACATATGGAAATCTGACACATGGCAGAATGTTGGTTCTGATATATTAGAATATATGGAATTCCTGCTTGGCCAACATGTATATTTACCACATATTTAACTGTACGGGACCTAGATAACTTTTTTTTGATGTTGGTTATTTTCATAAATGGGACGTTGAATTCAAATAGGTAAAGAAACGCAAACAAACCGATGTGTAACACATTTATTTAACAATATATGGTGTCTCGGAAATGGCAACTTTTACAGCGGTATGAAATAACCTTAGTTTTTAAAGGATGAAAAATAATTTAAAAAATAATAATAAAATATTTACTTATTTTTATATTCAAATATCAGTTGGAGCATTTCTATTGGTCCATCTGTTGAGTTTTAGCCAGATTCCAGTCAAATATCACTAAAATGACCATTAAAAAATGCAAAAAAGAAAAAAACAGGTTCTTCAGATTTATATTTATGTAATATTATTAATATTTACATTTTTTTTAAATTTTTTTTACCTCAAACTTGCCTAGCAATTACAAATATTATATATTAATGTATATTAATATATACGTGCATTAAAATATGCCTAATCCTTTAAGATCTATTTGCATGTTAGCCAGCTAATGTAAGCAACGTAGGTAACCACGTGGGTGTGACCCCAGGTAGACCAGCCTGGTGGTGGTCGCCACCGTGCAATGTTGAGGCTTTTCTCAGTGCAGTTCCAGCCTCCGCCACAAGGTGCCAGCAAACGCTCGCTTTTACGCTCATCTTCGCTGCTCAGAGCTCAGTTGTGTTTCTGATGGAGGAATTTTTTTAACTAAATTTTAGATTCATATTTTCTATACATTTTTAGTTGAAACCTGACGAATTTGGCACATTTTAATAAGTTTTATTATAACATAAGGTTATGTTTTATTTTTTTTTTATGATTATTTTTTTTAATACTCATCATTAAATGTTGGAAATATTGATCTGGGGGTTTGCTCGAGTTTATTTTTATTTTTGTAATTTTTTCTTTTGTAGCTGAAGAAAGAAATAATTTCATATTAATGGTTTAAACACGTAAGCAGACGTTTTTTGCCTTCTGCAGCTTGCTCTGTAGGCAGGGCTGGTTATAATGGTCACAGTAACGGGGTGGTAAATCCTTATAAATGCAATGAATTCAGTAAAATTCTATAAAGTTTGAGGCAGATGAGCTTTCCAGCCTAAATGCATCGAAATAGCTACGTCCAAATAAATGTGACAGGTGAAACACTGTGCACTTATTTGACACCAGCAAATATCAGACTCGAGTAGGTTGTGTTTGTGTGTTTTTATTATTTATTTATTTATTTATTTATTTTTTTTTTTTTTTTCATGGGAGGTCCAAAAAAATGGAGGCTGTCAAGGTTTTTGTGCATATTGGAAAATCTATTTTTTTTAAATTTATTAAAGATTTGAAATGTATATCCTGTTGGTCAATTTTTATGTTTTATAGCCACAATTAATATAATGTCACTCAAAACTCCACAAATGGGCCGTCCAAAATCCCTGCCCCCTTTTCAAAACTGTGGGTAAATAACCTTTGTTTGTAGCATGTACCAAAACTGGTGGGGAAAAGCTCAGCGACCTCGAGGATCTCTTCGTTAATCAAGACATTTACAACCCAGGCCGCTGTAGCTAACCTCCCTGGACGTGGACGGAGGAGAGAAAGGTTGCAGCGCAGGATCGTCCGGATGGTGGATAAGTAGTCCCGGCTCGAGGTGCATCGGTGACTGTGTGAGCCATCCGCCGACTCTTGCCTTAAAGCACATCATTCTACTGTTTACTGTTTTTCCGAAAACGGAATGAGGCCTACAAAGAAAAGACCACAGGACCTACCGTCAAACATGGTGGAGGTTCACTGGGTGCCCTGACTGTGTGCGAGGCATCATGAAATCCGAAGATTACCGAAGAGGAATTTGGGTTGCAGTGCAGGGCCCGGCGTCAGAAAGCTGGATTCGCGTCCTTCCAGCAGGACAACGACCCCAAACTCACTTCAGAAAGCACCCAGAAACAGCTGGAAACAAAGCGCTGGAGAGTTCGGAAGTCGGCAGCGATGCGTCCGGATCTGCTGTTGGGAGAAGACAACCTTCAAATATGAGAGACCTGGATCCGTTTGCAAAAGGAGAGAGGTCCAAACATTCAGAAATTGGTGGTTATGAGTGAATTCAGGTATTTAGTATTTTACTTCCAAAGGTTGTGCAACCAAATATTAAGGTGAGGGTGAGGGCCCGTGTTGTCCGGCCCATTTGTTTGGGAGTTTTGCATGAATTTATATTAATTTGTGTAATTGCAGTACTTTTCTAGGAGCAAAATGTTCCAGGGGTGCCAACACTTTTTTTGTTTTTAAAACAATGTTACTGTTAGAATTGATGTGCAAGTTACTGTTTGATATTTTTGTTTGATATGCTTATTGTTTGACATGTTTGGAGGCTGCACTTTAGTCTGGCTAGTTCTCACTGTGAGTTGTTGATGAAACTACCTCCACCATGTTTGGAGGCTGCACTTTAGTCTGGCTAGTTCTCACTGTGAGTTGTTGATGAAACTACCTCCACCATGTTTGGAGGCTGTACTTTAGCCTGGCTAGCTCTCACTGTGAGCTGTTGATGAAACTACCTTCACCATGTTTGGAGGCTGCACTTTAGTCTGGCTAGTTCTCACTGTGAGTTGTTGATGAAACTACCTCCACCATGTTTGGAGGCTGTACTTTAGCCTGGCTAGCTCTCACTGTGAGCTGTTGATGAAACTACCTCCACCATGTTTGGAGGCTGCACATTAGCCTGGCTAGCTCTCACTGTGTAAGATACAGTGCAGTTATTTGAGTGTTTGTTTGTATATGTTCTGAGGTGACTTTCTACCACAGGTTCATGCTCTCCCAGGCAGCGCCGCTCTCAGACTGACCGACTGACTGACCGACCAACTGAGGTTTGAGAGCTGTGTTCGGTAGCGAGTTCATGGGTGCAGTCCATACAGTATTCACACAGTCTGAGTTCTGGCACGGAGCACCAGACTCCTCTGGTTTCAGCTTCATCTGTCTGAACTGAAGCTGCGGAGTTGTTCATCTCTCTCTCTCTCTCTCTCTCTCTCTCTCTCTCTCTCTCTCTCTCTCTCTCTCTCTCTCTCTCTCTCTCTCTCTCTCTCTCTCTCTCTCTCTCTCAAGGCCAGGCAGTCCAGCTCTCGCGCTCCTCTAGCTTTGTCTGACCACACCTGTTAGGCTGATCTCCTGTCTGACCGCTCAACAGGACTTTAACACAAAGCAGCTTTAGCGTGAATTAGTTGACAAGTAAAATAATGAGACATTTGAAACATCCCCAGTTCTGGATAATAGTGATGACTAATGATGATAATAATAATAATTATAATAATAATAATTAGAATCATAAAATTATTATTATTATTATGTAATGCTGTTAGGATTAGTGGAAAAAGTAGTAGGAATACAAATAATAACAATAAAAAATAATAACAATAATAACAATTTATTATTATACATGGTAAAAATCTCATTATTCTGGATAAGTAAATACAATATGTGAATGTCTATAATAATTAATTGTAACACAATAATAATAATAAAAATAACAAAGAATAATAAAATAATATTAATAATAATAATAATAGTATAATAATAATAACAATTATTATTATATTTTGGTTATTATTGTTATTGTTAATAAGCACAGATAATCATAAATATTTCATAAACATAATACATAAACATAAGTTAATCATAAATATATATTTCATATTCAATAAATTCAATAAATAAAAATAAAATAATTGAATAGTGAAGTTAATACTATGTTAACTGTTGGATTAATTGGTTGTAAAGCAAAACATATTTTTTCAAATGATAATGTTGATGATAATAATTAACAATAATAATAATAATAATAATAATAATAACAATAATACTTGAATCAACAATAAATGACCCAGTAGCAAATTAATAACCATGAAATATACAATTGAGAAATAAATAAATCTCCATGTTCTGCCTGATAATAATACATTTATTCCTAATATTATGGCTCTAGGGTTTTTGTTTTTTTAATAAAAACATTTTCACTGATCTAACATCATTGAGTTGTCACCATTAAGTGTACGTGTACGTGCTTTTTGTTTAGTGTTCAGAGTGTGCATCTGATCTCAGATCAGCGTTCTGAAATCTTCCATACATACACACTCTATTCTACACAGTTTACTATATAAATACACACACACACACACACACACACACACACACACACACACACACACACACTGCTACACACACTTGTGTAAACTCCTGTAGAATTAAGCAGTCTGTGCAGTTAGTGGACTTTTAAGCCAATAGTCTTGCCAATAGAATAGGACTCTCTTGAGCAGATAAGCATGACCCTATTGGCACTATGCTGCCTAATGCCAGGTGTGGGCTAGAGGGGTATAAAGCCCCCCAGCATTGATCTGTGGAGCAGTGGAAGAACTGTGCTCTCTGGAATGATGGACGGTGGTGCTCCATCCAGTACTTCTGGGATGAGTTTGGGATGATGAGGTGAGATGGCAATCCTCCAACATCCTGACATCCATCCAACGGTCTTATCACTTAATGCAATCAAATCTTCCTATATAAGACCCTTGATTTCAGAAGAAACAGTACATGAGCAGGTGTCCCAATACTTTTGTCCATATAGAATTGATGTAAGCAACCTCTGTCCTGACTGGCTGACCTGATGTGGGCTGAGTAGGTGGACATTTTTGTGACCTGGAGCTGTACGAGTCAGTGGGCTTTAAATCATACAGGACGGGACGGGACAGGGCCGGGACTGGACTGGGAGGGACGGGATGGGACGGGGCGTTTTGGGAATGTGGTCCTGTGCAGCTGCCTGCTGGACACTCTCTTGCTCTCTCTCCCTCGCTTTTCCCCTTCCTCTCGTCCATGTTTTAGGCGGTCCCGGCAGTGAGAGACGGGTCCCTGTTTGTGTCGGGGGTCCGGGCTGGCTCTAATGCAGAGTGCTCTGGCCCCGGTACTGGAGCAGCATTGGCAGAGCGTTGGCATGGCGTCGGCCTGCCTTTGTTACCCGGAGAATGGGGCGCGCTGGCAGAGGGGCGCGTGTGTGTGTGTGTGTGTGTGTGTGTGTGTGTGTGTGTGTGTGTGTGTGTGTGTGTGTGTCTCTCTCTCTCTTTCACACGCCCGTGAAAAGCCCACTGGCCACCGGCCACCAACTATCAGAACCACAGAGCTACAGACAGCTGCCATGGGGGGAGGGTATGGTGGGGGTAGGGTGCAGGGGACCATGGGCAGCGTTTCAGTCTGGGCCTCTTTCTCTGCCCGCCACTGCCCCCTGCTCTGAAGACGGTGGCACGCCCCCCCCCCCCATTCCCCTGCCAGGCTAGGAGGCCAACATTATGCACTGCAGAAATGGAGGGGGGGGGGGTGTAGGTCCCCTTTGTCATGTCTGTTCAGAAAGGATGGGAAAGTTGCTGAACGTCAGCAGTAATGTGGCTGAGAATCTGCTTAACACTCACCTTTCACACACACACACACACACACACACACACAATAAATAGCATTATTATTTAATTATGCTCTAAATGTAGGTATTGTGATATACACTGAGGAGGCGGAGCTACAGTCTCTCATTAGGGTGAATATTAATAACGCTCTAAATGTAGGTATTGTGATATACACTGAGGAGGAGGAGCAACAGTCTCTCATTAGGGTGAATATTAATAACGCTCTAAATGTAGGTATTTTGATATACACTGAGGAGGCGGAGCTACAGTCTCTCGTTAGGGTGAATATTAATAAAGCTCTAAATGTAGGTATTGTGATATACACTGAGGAGGCGGAGCTACAGTCTCTCATTAGGGTGAATATTAATAACACTCTAAATGTAGGTATTGTGAAATGGGTATTGTGGAGGTGGAGCTACAGTCTAGAGATGTTTTGCAGGCCTTCCCAGTCCCGACCCTCTCTCCCTGTGTGGAGTCGGGGGAGGATGCTGTGTTGCTACAGCATGTTTTTCTCAGTGTTTGTGAGGGTTTGAGGTGTGGAGATGGAGATGCGAGATTAGATATGGATGAGAGGAGAGTCTTTATGAGCATTACCATTATGAAGTTCTAATAGCATTAATATCCAGTATGAAGCTCTAATAGCATTAATATCCAGTATGAAGCTCTAATAGCATTAATATCCAGTATGAAGCTCTAATGGCATTAATATCCAGCATGAAGCTCTAATAGCATTAATATCCAGCATGAAGCTCTAATAACATTAATATCCAGCATGAATGACATTAATATCCAGTATGAAGCTCTAATAACATTAATATCCAGCATGAATGACATTAATATCCAGTATGAAGCTCTAATAACATTAATATCCAGTATGAATGACATTAATATCCAGTATGACGCTCTAATAACATTAATATCCAGTGTGAAGCTCTAATAACATTAACATCCAGTGTGAAGTTCTAATAACATTAACATCCAGTGTGAAGTTCTAATAACATTAGTATCCGGTATGAAGTTCTAATAACATTAACATCCAGTGTGAAGTTCTAATAACATTAGTATCCGGTATGAAGCTCTAATAACAATAATATCCTTGAGGTTTGAGGCAAGTGATGCGATGATTTAGGCATGCAGTTTGTCTGACGCTAAGTGATGCACATGATAAAAAGCTACATTAGCCTCGGAGCTAAATCAAAGATGGAAATGCAGGAAGAACGCGTGTCCAAAGACTTTTGGACACATAATGCAGATGCAATTAGAGTCGTTTGGAGTTCTTCTCCTCCAGACTGGTGCTCAGGCCTCCACACCATGCTGAGACTAATTACTGTAGAAGAAGCTTCCCCCTCACACTCTTTTTTTCTCTCTCTCTCTCTCTCTCTCTCTCTCTCTCTCTCTCTCTCTCTCTCTCTCTCATACCTCCTTTTCTCCCTACACCTCTCACTGCTGACCTACATTCAGCTTCTGCCCGGTTCCCTAGCCACACCAGTGTCCGGCCTTTTTTTCCGTATCTCTCCCAAACCAGTCTCTGCTCCCACAGTCCTGCAGTGTCCATGACCAGCTCCCTCTCGTCGGGCTCATGATTGCTCGCCACAGTGGTAATCGGCTAGTTCGCAGTCTCCATGACCGCGGCTCGTCACCCAGGGGAGCGTCCGTGGCTGGACAGGTATTCCTGTATTCCCAAACAGGACAGAAGAGCTGGACGCTCAGTCGAGGCCTTCTGTGACCGCAGAGTTGAGACCTGTGTATATAGTCTGTATGTCCTCCTGATATTAATGTTATTAGAACTTCATACTGGATATTAATGTTATTAGAGCTTCATACTGGGTATCAATGCTATTAGAGCTTCATACTGGATATTAATGCTATTAGAGCTTCATACTGGATATTAATGCTATTAGAGCTTCATACTGGATACTAATGTTATTAGAGCTTCATACTGGATATCAATGCTATTAGAACTTCATACTGGATATCAATGTCATTAGAGCTTCATACTGGATATTAATGTTATTAGAGCTTCATACTGGATATTAATGTCATTCGTACTGGATATTAACGCTATTAGAGCTTCATGCTGGATATTAATGTTATTAGAGCTTCATACTGGATATTAACGCTATTAGAGCTTCATACTGGATATTAACGCTATTAGAGCTTCATACTGGATATTAATGTTATTAGAGCTTCATACTGGATATTAATGCTAATAGAGCTTCATACTGGATGTTAATGTCATTCATACTGGATGTTAATGTCATTAGAGCTTCATACTGGATATTAATGTTATTAGAGCGTCATACTGGATATTAATGTTATTAGAGCTTCATACTGGATATTAATGTTATTAGAGCTTCATACTGGATATTAATGTTATTAGAGCGTCATACTGGATATTAATGTCATTCGTACTGGATATTAATGTCATTCATACTGGATATTAACGCTATTAGAGCTTCATGCTGGATATTAACGCTATTAGAGCTTCATGCTGGATATTAATGTTATTAGAGCTTCATACTGGATATTAACGCTATTAGAGCTTCATACTGGATATTAATGTTGTTAGAGTTCTAGTTAGGTCCTAGTTGGGGATGGGCGGAGTCTTAAAAGAAAGTGCTTACCCTGTTGGTCAACTGGTTTTAGAGTGGCGGTTCCTCTGACCTCTAGCCACACCCACTGTTTTGAGGTGGATAAACAACTTGCAACTCCTAAACAGTGAGAGCTAGCCAGGCTACCATTCAGCTTAAACATGGTGAAGGTAGGTTCTAGTTGATCCAGCTGGAGTTTGATGGGGCTGATGTTTGCGGTTCTACTCCATGGTGTAAGATAAGTGTCCGGTGTTTGACACCGCAGCCTCTGTTCCCTGATTGACGTGTCTGGACTCCGATCTTTTGATGGGTTTTTGGGTTTGAAAGCTTGTTCGCTTGAAACCAAATGGAGCTGTATTGAATTTGTAGAGTTTGAATGGGTTTACCACCCTGTTACAGGCCGGTCTTCCTCAAATACCTGCTTTCCAGGGTTTCAAGCATGTAAAGTTCCCTCTGCTGCATGCTGACCACTGCAGAGTGGACTCTCCCAGCCGTCCACCCAGTGCTATGATGAAAGTGCCACCTAAAATATCTCTGATATATGGCTCGATGTCCAGTTAATGCCCCCGCACGCTCGGCTCGGTCCGGCCACCAGCTGCTAAGCAGCTCATCGCGGTCATGATGCTAGTTCTGTGGTGACGGTCCTCTGTTGAGGAATACGGGGTGTTTTATGTTCCAGACAGTTTCTGAACGTGGGAAATGAGGTTCGAACTCAAGAACCCAAGGGTCTTTGTGGTCTAGGTCCTTGAGTGGTCCAGCAGAATAAGGCGCATACGCCAGGACCAGAGGATCGCTACTTCAGATCCCGGTCATGCTGCCAGCCATCGGCAGCCGGAGCCCAGAGAGGGCACAATTGGCCTTGCTATGTCCAGGGTGGGTAGATGGTGCTGGCCGGGTACACTGTGCTTTCCTCAGAGCGCTTTGGCTTGCTTGTTGACGTTGCATCGGCAGCGCTGGTTGGCTGTGCATGTCAATCAGAATCAATCAGAACCAATCAGAATCTCTATATTAGCTGGGGGCGGGGCAACAAAGAGTCCCATCATCTCACCGCTTCTATTGGTCTGCATATACATACATGTACATTAGGGAGGGACACCAGAAAGTCCAACTCTGAGGGAGAACCAATCAGAATATCTTTTTTTTTTTTTTTTTTGCTGGGGGCGGGACAACATATTTGCAAACTCCGCAACAGAACCAATCAGAATCACGCATAAAAGTTTGAACTAGTTAAGCTGCTCAGCCATTCTTGCCTGGACTGGGTCTTAAAAGAAAGCCTTTACCTTGTTGGTCAACGTGTTTAGAGTGACCAGTCCTCTGACCTCTAGCCACACCCACTGTTTTGAAGCAGATGGAGGCAAACTCTGAACACCGAACCAATCAGAATTTCTTTTTTAGCTGGAGGCGGGACAAGAGTCAAACTCTATAATGACGCCATAAAAAACACCCTAGCATCCACCAAGAAACACCTTAGCAACACTATAGCCTCCACTTAGCAACCAAGCTCATCTTCGTAACGTACATTTGGATGTGTGTTTGCGAGGATGAGCTTGGTGACCGACTGGGTCCAGGTGTTCGTTAGCAACGTGTGCTTCTTTAGTTTACAACGGGAGATGCTAATAGGCTAACATTGCTAACAAACACTGTGCAACGAACGCCCAAAACAAACGCCTCAATGGAAAAAAAAATGGACTGTGTTTCCAGAGATGAAATTGGTGACAGTCCAAGCTCAGCCTTCGTTAGCAATGTTAGCCTAGCATCTTCTATTCTCAACTAAAGAACCACGAGCCAGATACCAAACCAGTCTTGGCTAATCGACTGCTCCTTTAAAAAGCAGAGCTGCTAGATGCTTTAGCGTAGCGCTTTAGCGTATGCAGGCAGCATATGGCCCCGGCTTCGTCCTTGCGTCTTTCATATAGAGCTGGTGGCGCCGCGCCTCACATATGTTAGCGCCTGCTCCTCGCCTAAACGTTCTGAAGGCACATCACACGTCGGAGGTAGACGCCTGAACCCGAACCGCGGCGTGATTTATGCGAAACCTGACAGGGAGTTTGATCACAACTTGGTTGCGAGGCCTCCGCGGATCCCTTTTCCTCCTCTGCTTCTCTGGGTTTCAGAGCTACGAGCCAAGACCTCGGAAGAGGAGGCGACCGTGCAGACCCCGAGGTTCTGATGAGACCCTGTGCAGAAGTCAGACCGGCAGTAGGGGTTTCTAATAAAGTGGCCAGTCTAGAAGCGCAAGGCGGTAGCTGTTTCTAATAAAGTGGCCAGTGAGTGGAAGCACAAGGCGCTAGGTGTTTCCAATAAAATGGCCAGTCTAGAAGCGCAAGGCGGTAGGGGTTTCTAATAAAGTGGCCAGTCTACAAGTGCAAGGCGGTAGGTGTTTCCAATAAAGTGGCCAGTCTAGAAGCGCAAGGCGGTAGGGGTTTCTAATAAAGTGGCCAGTCTAGAAGTGCAAGGCGGTAGGTGTTTCCAATAAAGTGGCCAGTCTAGAAGCGCAAGGCGGTAGCTGTTTCTAATAAAGTGGCCAGTGAGTGGAAGCACAAGGCGCTAGGTGTTTCCAATAAAATGGCCAGTCTAGAAGCGCAAGGCGGTAGGGGTTTCTAATAAAGTGGCCAGTCTAGAAGTGCAAGGCGGTAGGTGTTTCCAATAAAGTGGCCAGTCTAGAAGCGCAAGGCAGTAGGTGTTTCTAATAAAGTGGCCAGTCTAGAAGCACAAGGCGGTAGGGGTTTCCAATAAATTGGCCAGTCTAGAAGCACAAGGCGGTAGGTGTTTCTAATAAAGTGGCCAGTCTAGAAGCGCAAGGCGGTAGGGGTTTCTAATAAAGTGTCCAGTCTAGAAGCACAAGGCGGTAGGGGTTTCTAATAAAGTGTCCAGTCTAGAAGCACAAGGCGGTAGGGGTTTCTAATAAAGTGGCCAGTGAGTGGAAACAGGGCGGTAGGGGTTTCCAATAAAGTGGCCAGTCTAGAAGCGCAAGGCGGCAGGTGTTTCTAATAAAGTGGCCAGTCTAGAAGCGCAAGGCGGCAGGTGTTTCCAATAAAGTGGCCAGTCTAGAAGCGCAAGGCAGTAGGTGTTTCTAATAAAGTGTCCAGTCTAGAAGCGCAAGGCGGTAGGTGTTTCTAATAAAGTGGCCAGTCTAGAAGCACAAGGCGGTAGGTGTTTCTAATAAAGTGGCCAGTGAGTGGAAACAGGGCAGTAGGTGTTTCTAATAAAGTGGCCAGTCTAGAAGCGCAAGGCGGTAGGGGTTTCCAATAAAGTGGCCAGTCTAGAAGTGCAAGGCGGTAGGTGTTTCCAATAAATTGGCCAGTCTAGAAGCGCAAGGCGGTAGGGGTTTCTAATAAAGTGTCCAGTCTAGAAGCACAAGGCGGTAGGGGTTTCTAATAAAGTGTCCAGTCTAGAAGCACAAGGCGGTAGGGGTTTCTAATAAAGTGTCCAGTCTAGAAGCACAAGGCGGTAGGGGTTTCTAATAAAGTGTCCAGTCTAGAAGCGCAAGGCGGTAGGTGTTTCTAATAAAGTGTCCAGTCTAGAAGCACAAGGCGGTAGGGGTTTCTAATAAAGTGGCCAGTCTAGAAGCACAAGGCGGTAGGGGTTTCTAATAAAGTGGCCAGTGAGTGGAAACAGGGCGGTAGGGGTTTCCAATAAAGTGGCCAGTCTAGAAGCGCAAGGCGGCAGGTGTTTCTAATAAAGTGGCCAGTCTAGAAGCGCAAGGCGGCAGGTGTTTCTAATAAAGTGGCCAGTCTAGAAGCGCAAGGCGGCAGGTGTTTCTAATAAAGTGGCCAGTGAGTGGAAACAGGGCAGTAGGTGTTTCTAATAAAGTGGCCAGTCTAGAAGCGCAAGGCGGTAGGGGTTTCTAATAAAGTGGCCAGTCTAGAAGCGCAAGGCGGTAGGTGTTTCTAATAAAGTGGCCAGTGAGTGGAAACAGGGCGGTAGGGGTTTCCAATAAAGTGGCCAGTCTAGAAGCGCAAGGAGGTAGGGGTTTCTAATAAAGTGGCCAGTCTAGAAGTGCAAGGCGGTAGGTGTTTCCAATAAATTGGCCAGTCTAGAAGCACAAGGCGGTAGGTGTTTCTAATAAAGTGGCCAGTCTAGAAGCGCAAGGCGGTAGGGGTTTCTAATAAAGTGGCCAGTCTAGAAGCGCAAGGCGGTAGGTGTTTCTAATAAAGTGGCCAGTGAGTGGAAACAGGGCGGTAGGGGTTTCCAATAAAGTGGCCAGTCTAGAAGCGCAAGGAGGTAGGGGTTTCTAATAAAGTGGCCAGTCTAGAAGTGCAAGGCGGTAGGTGTTTCTAATAAAGTGGCCAGTCTAGAAGCGCAAGGCGGTAGGGGTTTCTAATAAAGTGGCCAGTCTAGAAGCACAAGGCGGTAGGTGTTTCTAATAAAGTGGCCAGTCTAGAAGCACAAGGCGGTAGGTGTTTCTAATAAAGTGGCCAGTCTAGAAGCACAAGGCGGTAGGGGTTTCTAATAAAGTGGCCAGTGAGTGGAAACAGGGCGGTAGGGGTTTCCAATAAAGTGGCCAGTCTAGAAGCGCAAGGCGGTAGGGGTTTCTAATAAAGTGGCCAGTCTAGAAGCACAAGGCGGTAGGTGTTTCTAATAAAGTGGCCAGTCTAGAAGCACAAGGCGGTAGGTGTTTCTAATAAAGTGGCCAGTCTAGAAGCGCAAGGCGGTAGGGGTTTCTAATAAAGTGGCCAGTGAGTGGAAACAGGGCGGTAGGGGTTTCCAATAAAGTGGCCAGTCTAGAAGCGCAAGGCGGTAGGGGTTTCTAATAAAGTGGCCAGTCTAGAAGCGCAAGGCGGTAGGGGTTTCTAATAAAGTGGCCAGTCTAGAAGCACAAGGCGGTAGGGGTTTCTAATAAAGTGGCCAGTGAGTGGAAACAGGGCAGTAGGGGTTTCCAATAAAGTGGCCAGTCTAGAAGCGCAAGGCGGTAGGGGTTTCCAATAAAGTGGCCAGTCTAGAAGTGCAAGGCGGTAGGTGTTTCTAATAAAGTGGCCAGTGAGTGGAAACAGGGCAGTAGGTGTTTCTAATAAAGTGGCCAGTCTAGAAGCGCAAGGCGGTAGGGGTTTCTAATAAAGTGGCCAGTCTAGAAACGCAAGGCGGTAGGTGTTTCTAATAAAGTGGCCAGTGAGTGGAAACAGGGCGGTAGGGGTTTCCAATAAAGTGGCCAGTCTAGAAGCGCAAGGCGGTAGGGGTTTCTAATAAAGTGGCCAGTCTAGAAGCGCAAGGCAGCAGGTGTTTCTAATAAAGTGGCCAGTCTAGAAGTGCAAGGCGGTAGGTGTTTCCAATAAATTGGCCAGTCTAGAAGCACAAGGCGGTAGGTGTTTCTAATAAAGTGGCCAGTCTAGAAGCGCAAGGCGGTAGGTGTTTCTAATAAAGTGGCCAGTCTAGAAGCGCAAGGCGGTAGGTGTTTCTCATAAAGTGGCCAGTCTAGAAGCGCAAGGCGGTAGGGGTTTCTAATAAAGTGGCCAGTCTAGAAGCGCAAGGCGGTAGGTGTTTCTAATAAAGTGGCCAGTAAGTGGAAACAGGGCGGTAGGGGTTTCTAATAAAGTGGCCAGTCTAGAAGCGCAAGGCGGCAGGTGTTTCTAATAAAGTGGCCAGTCTAGAAGCACAAGGCGGCAGGTGTTTCTAATAAAGTGGCCAGTTCCTCTGTGCTTTGTCTAGTCTCACTTTATTTTCCAAAACAAAGGTGGGGGGGTGAATTTGGGTCAGCGCCGGTCCAAATAGGCCAAGTGCAGACAGGAGGGTGTTTCTGGGCCAGATTAAAAATATAGGGGTCTTATCTGTGATTGTAAGACCTTTTTATTCGCAGCTGTGCTGTGCTGTGTGTGTGTGTGTGTGTGTGTGTGTGTGTGTGTGTGTGTGTGTGTGTGAGAGAGAGAGAGAGAGAGAGAGAGAGAGAGAGAGAGAGAGAGAGAGAGAGAGAGACAGAGACACAGACTCTGCCATGTCATAATTCATGACTTAAGAGCCATGAATTTTTCAGCCTCCTCGTGTTCACGGCCGTCGCTTCCACAGTGAATGATTCATCAGGAGCTGCATCCATCTTTCATCAGACAAACAGCAACATCAGCGCGCCGCTCCGCACTACGGCTGCCGTTTAGCCGTCAACCTCTCTCGCCCGAGTCTTCCGATCGGCGCAGTGCTGAGGCCTAAGGTTTCCAATAAAGTGGCCAGTAAGCAGAAGTTTAAAAATGGATGTTTGAAAACTGTTGCCGGTCAAGAAGCACGAGGCCTAATGATCGATAAAGTGGCCAGTGACTGAAAACACAATGTAGGGGTTTCCAATAAAGTGGCCAGCGAGTGGAAGCCCAAGGCGGTAGGCGTTTCCAGTAAAGTGGCCAGTCCAGAAGCTTACGGTGGTAGGGGTTTCTAATAAAGTGACCAGTCCAGAAGCTTACAGTAGTAAGGGGTTTCCAATAAAGTGGCCAGTCCAGAAGCTTACAGTAGTAGGGGTTTCTAATAAAGTGGCCAGTCCAGAAGCTTACAGTAGTAGGGGTTTCTAATAAAGTGGCCAGTCCAGAAGCTTACTGTAGTAGGGGTTTCTAATAAAGTGACCAGTCCAGAAGCTTACTGTAGTAGGGGTTTCTAATAAAGTGGCCAGTCCAGAAGCTTACTGTAGTAGGGGTTTCTAATAAAGTGGCCAGTCCAGAAGCTTACGGTGGTAGGGGTTTCCAATAAAGTGGCCAGTCCAGAAGCTTACTGTAGTAGGGGTTTCCAATAAAGTGGCCAGTCCAGAAGCTTACTGTAGTAGGGGTTTCTAATAAAGTGGCCAGTCCAGAAGCTTACGGTGGTAGGGGTTTCCAATAAAGTGGCCAGTCCAGAAGCTTACAGTAGTAGGGGTTTCCAATAAAGTGGCCAGTCCAGAAGCTTACAGTAGTAGGGGTTTCTAATAAATTGGCCAGTCCAGAAGCTTACTGTAGTAGGGGTTTCTAATAAAGTGGCCAGTCCAGAAGCTTACTGTAGTAGGGGTTTCTAATAAAGTGGCCAGTCCAGAAGCTTACAGTAGTAGGGGTTTCTAATAAAGTGGCCAGTCCAGAAGCTTACTGTAGTAGGGGTTTCTAATAAAGTGGCCAGTCCAGAAGCTTACGGTGGTAGGGGTTTCCAATAAAGTGGCCAGTCCAGAAGCTTACAGTAGTAGGGGTTTCCAATAAAGTGGCCAGTCCAGAAGCTTACAGTAGTAGGGGTTTCCCGGCGTCGGTCTGTGACTGCTGGCAGCATTTCACCCGTTCCAGGCTGATGTTCCAGATGTGGCCGATCCGACAGATGTGTAAAAGCGCTCCTCCCTCAGATCTGTGCGTCCGTCCTCTCCGTCAGCTCCCACCAGGTGGTGGAGGGTGGTCGTGGTAGGGGTTTCGGGCTCTGTCTGTGCCTCGTCCCCGCGCTCCCTCGTCCCCGGCACAGGGATAATCAAATAAGGGGACAGGGCCTAATATTTGTGCAGGAGGGGCCCCCGCCTCTCTGAGCCACCGTCGCGTTCGGGGGCACAAATCTAATTGATTTTTATAAGACTCACTGTCCCCCCCCCCCCCCCCCCTCTACACACACTTCTTCACATCCCGCCACTGTCTAGCTTTCCCTTTTTTTCGTCCCCGTTTATGAAATATAATGTGCGATGAATAATGCATCTCCCCCAAAGGCTTCCAAATATTTAAAAGCGTCGCGAGGAGGGAGACGCCGAGCACAAAGCGCCGGGGAGACACCGGAAATTGGCACGGCTTTCGACGGCACACGCAGAGATGTGTGTATTAAAGGGAGTTACAGGGAGACATCCAAGGGGGGGGTGGGGGGGGCATGCAACAAAGGATTGTGGGATTTCAGACAAGACGCAGCGCTCGCACCTGACTAATGAGCTCTACGCAGCGATTATTAGACCTGTGTGTGTGTGTGTGTGTGTGTGTGTGTGTGTGTGTGTGTGTGTGTGTGTGGCAAGGCCTGATTAGTGTTATTTCTGATCATTGGGTATTTGTGTTCTTTGTTTACTCACCTAAAACGACGGTTCCCCAAAGGGACTCGTTACAGGCTTGCAATTCTTACATGCATCAAATGTCAAAAGTTTGTGGACACCTTTTTCTTCTTTGGGCACTTTGGCAGGGCCGGTTTCCCAGCCCAGTCTTGATTTGCAGAGCATTCTGATTGCTGATTTGCCATTGGTCTTAATTTAGTCTAGGACTAGATGTAATCTTAGTCTGGGACAAGGCCTGATTAGTGTTAGTCCTGATTATTCCATGTTTGCTCAAAAATTACGGTTCCTCAGAGGGTTCCGTCGAAGAACTTCGGAAGAACCAGGTTCGTTGAGTGTGAGCAGAAAAGAACCTTATCAAGGTTTCAAAGAACCTTCATAGGCTTCGTTGCACACTCCCACTCCTTACATGCATTAAATGTCAAAAGTTTGCGGACATCTTTTTCTTCTTTGGGCACTTTGGCAGCCAGCCCAGTCTTGGGTTGCAGAGCATTCTGATTGCTGGTTTGCCATTGGTCTTAATGTAGTCTAGGACTAGATGTAATCTTAGTCTGGGACAAGGCCTGATTAGTGTCAGCCATGTTCGCTCAAAAACGACGTTACATCGAAGAACTTTGGAAGAACCAGGTTCGTTGAGTGTGAGCAGAAAAGAACCTTTCTAAGATTTCAAAGAACCTTCATAGGCTTCGTTACGTGCTTGCATTCCTTACATGCATCAAATGTCAAAAGTTTGTGGACACCTTTTTCTTCTTTGGTCACACTTGTTTTCCTGGACAGGTGTGAAGCCCAGTCTTGGATTGCAGAGCGTTCGGAATGGTGATACTCCATTGGGCTTGAAATTTCGTCTAGGACTAGGTCTCATCTCTGTCTGGGAGACTAGCCCTTAGCCACTGTTGCAGTTCGCTGTGAGTTTGTGGGAGCCCTGGTGAAAATGTGTGTGCTGTGAACGGTTCGTTGAGTAGAAGATGATCTGATGATCACCAGAAGGCAGAAAGATAAAGATCAAACACTTGCTGATGTTTTTATTGTAACCTCCTTCTTCCCTCTACCTGTGAAATGTTCCCAGTGCCACTGGCTGCAGCACAAACCCCAAGCACGGTCCACCCACCCCCAGGCTTAACAGTTGGAAAGATGTTCTTTTCATAACCCTAACTTTGGCGGCCTTTTTTGGTCGCCAACCTGCTTCTGTATCTGCTATTTTTATTAGGATGAGTAACAGAACAGAAAATGTGTAACAGAAGACATTTAAAAATCTACAGAAAATTTACCCAAAAATATTTAAGAGAATAAAAATAACGAAGGACATTAATAATATTTAGTGCTTGTTTAGGCTCAATGCGCATTCCTGTATAATATCGCTTGATTCCTGTAGATTTACAGTTCTGTTTACAGAAGTAAGAAAGTTCTTAGACCTGTTATGACATTGAATTAAAAAATTTAATAAATCTTCACCTTTATTATTATTTCTACCACACCACCTGATACAGAATGTTTAAAACCCGAAATTAAATTCTTGAATGGATAAGAAATTTTGGTTAGTAAAAGAACAACATGTAAATGATGTGCAGCTATACATTTAAACTTAAAAATAAAAAGAATTAAGATAAAAAAAATAAATAAGTATATTTAAACTTAAAATGAAAATAAGTAAATATAATAAATAAGTATAATAAAAATATTTTTTTGCGGATTATGTTGGTTTGCATTTTTTTTCCTGTTGGCTTTCAAAATAACTCATAACTTCAACACATATATTTTGACCATACAAATTCAAAGTAAAAAATCAATTTTTTATTATTTTTGTATAAACAGAAATCAGCTTTATAGTGCTGACTGGGAAAACTGGCATTTAAAAAGTATCTGGGACAAATTGGCATTTCCAAAAGTAGTGGGAATAATTTCCATATTTGATGTAAAAATCACAATTTCTAAAAGTGAGGGGGGGGGGGGGGGGATATCAGTGTTTTAATAAGTTGCAGGGAGAACTGGTATGTTAGAAAGTGGCAGAGGAAACTCCTGTATTTACTCTGCAAGAAAATATAGGCAATTCAAAAAAAGTTTACAAATGTTCCAAAAGTGGCAGGAAAACTGGCATATTTAAAAAAAAATGGCTGTGAAAACTGTTCTGTATTAGAAAGTCTTAGGACAAATCAGGCATTTCAAGAATTGACAGGGAAATATCATTATTTTAAAACGTTGCAGGGAAAACTAAATATTAAATTAAATATGGCAGAGGGTGAAATAATCTTCATTTTCCCAAAAAATTGTAGCTACATTTTTTTCAGACATTTGAAGGGAAATAATTGAATTTTGAATTTAGTGCAAATTTTTTTACATTAAGAAAATTCTGCAGTTTTTTTGAAAATTTTGCTGAATTTGAAATCTGAATTTGCGGAATTTTTGAAAGATTTAGTTACAATTTCCTTGTATGTATTTTTGATTTCAAAGCTTTGGAAAAATTACAAGTTGTTGATGATGATGATGACAAAGTAAATTTCCACAATTATTCCTCAAAGGTAAGATAATAGATGACCTGTAAACATTCCTCATGCCTACCTTGGCAGTTTGCTTTTAGGAAACTTTACGGTTAAGGGTTGGAGTTTTCCCGACTGTCTGATCTTAACTCTGTTACCTTCACTGATGTAAACGTTATGGCTGTTGATTGTTGCCATGGTTTACAGTATAGGGAAGGTGTTTGATTATTGGTTGGGATTCTGTAAAGCAGCAATGTCCGCTGGATCAGATCTTCAGAAGATCTTTACAAAAGCTTTCAGACCATCAGTGAATGTAAAGCCATCATCTTCAAAACCCTGAGGATGTTGAAGCGTGCCAAGTATCTGGAAGTGCGTGTATGTGTTTGTTTGGGGGGGTTGGTGGAGGTGTGGGGGGTCGTCCCTCGTCTTACGACGGGGCTTTCCTTTGTTTTTCCTAGATAAAATAGGAATATCTGATTAGGATTCAGTGGACTTTTATCCAAGCAGAATAGCTCATCACGCTCTGCACTGCAGCCAATCAGGCCATTGAGCAGCGCTGATGAAGCCCGCACACCCACATCCATTCACACCCTGCCAGAAACCCACAGGCCAGAAGAAGCCCTGATTGGCCGTCAAATGAGACGCACGTGCTGATTGATAGTCTCTTGGAATCCCCTTTGACTCCGGTCTGGAATTCTGCACATTTTGTTTTTACTTCATTTTCTTTCCTGCATTTGCGTCTGATCGGAATTCTGTTGGCTCTTTTGAAATATTGATGATTCCTGAAATTGAGATCATTGAGATGCACGAGGGATGAGCTTTTCAGAGATCTCTCTTTGTCTCGTTATTGATGAGCGATGGTAGAGAAAGGCTTTTTAAAAAAGCATTCAGAAAACAGTGGTGGGGGAAAAATCTGCTTTTGGAGAAGTGGCAAGAAAAGAATGCAACTTTTTAAGAAGTGACAAAAACTCCAAAAAGTGACAGGGGAAAAAATTACTAAATAAATAGTGGGGAAAATGGTATTTTAGAAAATTGCCATAGTGGGAATATTTTTGAGAACATTTCAAAAAGTGGCACACACATCCTTTAAAAAACAAAAATGACCAGGAAAAAAAACAAGAAAAAAATGTAAAAAGTAGTGAAAATAAAATAATTAAAAAAAAAAGTATCTGGAAAAACTGGAGACAAAAGAACCGGTCTTTCATAAATTGCCAAAGACATAAAATGTAATTTCAAAAAATTACATTTTCCAAAAGTATCTGGGGGTGGGGTCTGCATTTTAAAAATTTCCTGAATTTTTTTTTTTTTGCAAAAAAAAAGGCATTTCAATAAGTGTGAAAAAAGTAACAATTTAACTGTCTGTGAATAAAATCAACATTTCAAAAAATATTTATTTATTTATTTATTTTTTAAAGTATCGGTCAACGCAATAAAGTGGGCATGACAAACTTCTGGAGAGAAAAGTAATTTCCAAATAAATGTATCCCAAAAAATTACGTTAAAAGAATCAGTGGTGAAAATGATGACTAAAAAACAGCATTGCTAAAAGTGGTGAAGACAAATACAAATAGTCTGTTGAACATTTCAAAAAGAGATTGGGACAAAAAAAATCTGCATTTCTAAAAGAGATTGGGGAGGGGGTTAAGCTTTTTAAATGGGATGGGGACATAAAAATCAGCGAGGATTTCACAATTCACATTTGAACATGACTGGGAGAAAAGAACAGCAGTGGGGATAAAAATGGGCATTTAAAAAAAATTATGGGAAAAATAAGGCATTTATAGAAGACGTGGGAATGGAAAGAAATCATATTTCTAAACATGGCGAAGATGAAAAATATAGTATATAATATATATATATATATATAATATATATATATATATTTATTAAGTGATGTGGGGAAAAATATTAAAAATATCAGGGTAAATGTGGTTAATGCAAAAAGTGGGCGGGAGAAGGTTCTGCAGAGAAAAAAGTGGGTACAAAAAATTAAAGTAAGAAAAAAATTGATATAAAAAAATTTAAGAATTACTTTAAAAGTAGTTTAAGGGGAAAATGGATATATATTAAAAAGAATTTAAAGGAACAAAACAATCAGTGTTTGTGCAAAAGTGTAAATGGGAAAAAAATCTAAATGTAATTGAAAAATAGGGGGAAAAATAGCATTTTTGTGTATGGAGGATTAAGAAATGATATTTTTTTTTAAATATAATTAAGTTTTATATATATATAATTATTTATTACCTTTATTTACTTCTTGTAACCACAGGTCGACTCTAGAACCAGAACCCAACTGCTTTTGCCGTCTGACCTTCATCCTCATCCCCATCCTGTCAAATGACAAGCTCCCATTTCTTTGCATCTAAACAGCTGCCTCTCTCTCTCTCGCTCGCTCGCTCGCTCTCTCCCTGCAGGTATCTGTTACAGTGTTAGTGCTGCCTCACATGACTGTACCTCACAAGGAGGCCATGTGTAATTATATTAAACATGCTCCATCTCCTAATCTGCACTTATTCCCTACACACACACACACACACACACACACACACACTCTCTCTCTCCCACACACAGTCATGCCACACCGATGCTGCTCTGGCTTCTGTACTGAACGGATAAACCAACCTCTTCACTTAAGCTCTCTCTCTCTCTCTCTCTCTCTCTCTCTCTCTCTCTCTCTCTCTCTCTCTCTCTCTCTCTCTCTGGGTGTGTAAAATCATCTTAACTGGAGAGCCACCTCACACACATTAAACCCCCTGAGCAGCAGCGGGGCTCCGGGTCCCTCAGGGAGACTGAAGCCCCCCACACCCACGTATCCCCTTAAAGGCTGTGTGTATGTGTGTGTGTGTGTGTTCTCTCTCTCTCTCTGTGTGTGCAGATGTTCTGGTGGATCCTGTGGTGAGGAGTCAGACGGTAGGTTCCTGGGTGATCAGGAAACCACACCGTCAAGCTGTAAGCTGTACTTGCTGAAAGGGTTAAAAAGAAACCCCCCTCGCTGGAAGAAATGAAGGAAAAATCAAACAATTGAGGAAAATGAAACCTGATGATGTCATAACGGGCTGCCGTCCAATCAGCTACTTGTTACCATGCAGTTGATACACTCAGGCAGTTTATACACTGGTGGTTGTTGTGGTTTATGGGTTCACTGTAATTGGTCTTGGGGGTTGTGGACTGGCCAAACTGGACAGTTGGTAGTGGGGACAAAAGTGACGGGGAAGGAAAAATCTGTATTTCTATAATCGGAGGACGAAAAAACGCCATCGCTAAAAGTGGGAAAGACAAATACGTTGTCTGTTTTAACATTAAGAACATTTACGTGGACATAAAGCGGGGACAAAGAAATCAGCATTTCTAAATAAGTGATGAGGGCAAATGGACATTGCCAGTTTTTGAACATATTAACAAGACACAGAGACTAATCTAATTGGTGGGGACAAAAAAAATGGGCATTTCTAAAAGTGATGGTGGGGACAAAACATTTGAAGTATTTCTAAAAGTGGCGAGGACAAAAAATAGCATTGCTAAAAGGGGTGAAGACAAATAAATTGGAAAAAGAAAAAAATCCATGGTAGTGGGGACAAAAAAAATGGGCATTTCTAAAAGTGGTGAGGACAAATAAAATTACATTGCCTGTTTTTGAACAGATCAACAAGACACAGGGAAAATTCAGTTTCTAAAGGAAATGGTGGTGAAAATTGGAATTTGTTAAGATGGTGGGGACAAAAATGTTAATTTCTAAAAGTGGTGGGGATGGAAAGAAATCGAAAAAATGAAAAATTCTAAAAGTGATGAGGACAAACGTGGTGAGGACAAAACAAATATATAAAAGTCGTAGGGACAAAAATGGACCTTTCTAAAAATTGTGGGGACAATGTATTATTATTATTATTTTTAAAGTAGTGGGCATAAAACAAATCAGCCTTTTTAAAAGTGGCGGGGACAAAAGAGATTGTCATTTCTTATAAATAAAGGGGACAAAAAAGAAATGTCAAAAAGCGTCTTTGAAAAATTCAGAATTTCAAAGAGAGTCATGTTGTCCTGCTTTCCACCTCTAGATGTACTATCCTTCACTCTCTGCAGTGTCCAGGCCCAGCGGGAACGAGGTCTGATTGTAGGGCCGCCGCTAGTGGTTTCCGAGCGCTGTCCGTAGCGGAGCAACTGAATTAGCCGGCAATTATTCCTCGCGTTTGCTGCGCTACGTGTTAAGCGTATGTGACAGGACGCTCGTGTGTGGGTGACCGATGCTAATGGGCTACAATATGAGCGCGAGTGGCTAACTGGTGTTTCAGAGATGATGATGATTAATCCCATGATTAGGCTTAATGTTAGCGGCGTTAGCGGCTAGTCATCATTAGCACAGCCTCTGGGCCGCGTGTCCACGCTGGAGGTCGAGATCAGCGGTGTGTCCTCGCTCCATCTCGGCCCAGTGACAATGAGATCACTGAGGCCGCAGTCGCGCACACACACACACACACACACACACACACACACACACAAACACACACACAGTAATCACATTCACACTGAGTCACGCACAGAATCATCACATGGCTGTTATTCACACTCTGTGTTTGTGTGTGTGTGTGTGTGTGTGTGTGGGTGGGTACATGTGAGCATGTGCAGGTGTACATGAGTGCATCTTGAGTGTGTGTGTGTGTGTGTGTGTGTGTGTGTGTGTACACACCCGTCTCTGCTCTTGTGACAGGATTGCTGTCCTTGGAAGGCGGTTTCATCATCCTGCTGCATCTCTCGCTCGCCCTTTTGCACACACAGGTGAGGGACGTTCCCACACTTCTCACGTTCCCATGGCAGCGTCATCTGTGCATTTTTAATTTATCAAGTTTTCCAGAGATTCCCCGGAATTTTGTAGTTTCATAAGTAACTCACAGTGAGAGCTAGCCAGGCTAAAGCACAGCCTCCAAACATGGTGGAGGTAGTTTCATCAACAGCTCACAGTGAGAGCTAGCCAGGCTAGAGTACAGCCTCCAAACATGGTGGAGGTAGTTTCATCAACAGCTCACAGTGAGAGCTAGCCAGGCTAAAGTACAGCCTCCAAACATGGTGGAGGTAGTTGTACAAAGTAATGACGGACCCCGCTTCTGCCATGTTAAATTGTCTGGGCATTTTTATGAGCAGATTAAGCAAAATAAATTATTTTAGTTAGGGGTAGTCATGTGTATTTTCATGCAATTTCCACAGGGTTGCCACAGTGTTGCTAGGAGGTTGCCATGCCGCTGAGCAGTTGCTATCCTATACCAGATGACTGCTATATGGCTACTAGGTGGTTGCTATATTTAATTATGTATTATGATGAATAGACCAAAGAAATGCTCCACTGTTATGTTGATGGACCAATAGAAATTTTATGTTATGATGAACAAACCAATAGAAATGCTTCACTGTAATGAATTATGATGAATAGACCAATAGAAATGCTCCAGACATTATGATTTATTATATGATGAATGGACCAATAGAAATGCTTCACTGTAATTAATTATGATGAATGGACCAATAGAAATGCTCCAGAAATGATCAATTATTATGATTAGGTTGATCAATTATGATAAAGGACTAATAGAAATGCCCAAAATGTAGTTATTATTTATTAGAAATGCTCAGAAAAAATTATAATAAATGGACCAATAGAAATGCTCCACAATGACAAGGTAAAATGAATGGACCAATAGAAATGCTCTAAAATGATCAAATTATAATGAATGGGCAAATAGGCACGGCCCAGTATTTTGTATTATGATGAATAAACCAATAGAAATGGAAAAGTCTTGCTGACATCTCTTCCTGGATGGCGGCTCGCCACCTCAAATTTGGCCCCAAGGTGATCTTTCCCTCTCCTTTGAGAAAATGATCAATTGGGATGAATGGACCAATAGAAATTCTCCAGAAATGATCAATTGGGACGAATGGACCAATAGAAATGCTCCAAAAATGATTGATTGGGATGAATGGACCAATAGAAATGCTCATAAATCATCATCATCATCATATAATAACTGATCAGCATCATGATCAATTATGATAAAAGGATCAATAGAAATGCTCCAAAAATGATCAATTGGGACGAATAGACCAATAGAAATGCTCCAAAAATGATCAATTGGGACGATTGGACCAATAGAAATGCTCCAAAATAAAAGTTATTATATGATGATGATGATGATGATGATGATCAGCATCATGATCAATTATGATAAAAGGATCAATAGAAATGCTCCAGAAGCGATCAATTATTATATGATGATGATGATGAGGATCAGCATTATGATCAATTATGATAAAAGGATCAATAGAAATGCTCCAAAAATGATCAATTGGGACGAATGGACCAATAGAAATGCTCCAAAAATGATCAATTGGGACGAATGGACCAATAGAAATGCTCCAGAAATGATCAGTTATTATATGATGATGATGATCAGCATCATGATCAATTATGATGAAAGGATCAATAGAAATGCTCCAGAAATGATCGATGATGATGATGATTATGTTCAGCATCATGATCAATTATGATAAAAGGACCAATAGAAATGCTCCAGAATGAATAATTGCTCTCCCTCTGTTAAGTTGTCGTTGCTTTGTCTGGATGCAGTGATGTACTGGTTGGTGCTGGTCTGGTGCTGGTTGACCAGTTCACCAGTTTACCAGTGTAAAGCAGGACCAGTTAGATGGAAATGATGAAGCTGGTCAGAAATGATCCCCAACCAGCCAAACTAGTCTCGCCCGTAACTCTCGCATTCGGCCTGCTCAGCACAGGCCGCGGTGTCCAGCCACGAGTCTTAGCCCTGGGGTCATGAGTGATGGTTAACGGCGCGGTTTAGCATCCATCACAATGTCGTTTATTTTGAGAAGCTAAACTTATTATCAATATGCAGAAGGGCAACCTCTCTCTCTCCCTCTCTCTCTCTCTCTCTCTCCCTCTCTCTCTCTCTCTCTCTCTCTCTCTGTAGTGCAGTGAGACAGCTGCAGCTCATTAGGTTGGCAGTTATGGATGGCACGGCCGCATGCCAGGCTCGTGGGCTCCAGAGGAGGGACAGCTCCACCCCTGGGACTTGAGGCCCCTCACACCTGGACTGCTCTCTGCTGAGTGAGTGAGTGTGTGTGAGGGAGTGAGTGAGTGACTGTGTGTGTGTGTGTGTGTGTGTGCGTGTAGTAAAATGTAAATGGGGTGTATATACCTTGTTTTCGTTAGTACAGCGCTTGTTTACGTGTTTACGCTCAGCGTCTGCTGTCTGATCAAATATTAATCGCTTATAGAATCTGAACATCTGTTTACATTAACACTGGCCACTTTATCAGAAACAGACACACACACACCTACCCTCATAGCTCCACCTTGCTGGAGTTCAGTCAGAGACTGAATAAGAGGTCAGTTTCCGATAAAGTGGCCAGTAAGTGGAAGCACAAGGTAGCAGGTGTTTCCAATAAAGTGGCCAGTGACAGAAAGCACAAGGGTAGTAGGTGTTTCCAATAAAGTGGCCAGTGACAGGAAGCACAAGGTAGTAGGTGTTTCCAATAAAGTGGCCAGCACAAGGTAGAGTAGGTGTTTCTAATAAAGTGGCCAGTAAGTTGAAGCACGTGGTAGTAGGTGTTTCCAATAAAGTGGCCAGCGCAAGGTAGAGTAGGTGTTTCCAATAAAGCGGCCAGCGAGTTGAAGCATGAGGTAGTAGGGGTTTCCAATAAATTGGCCAGTGAGTGAAAGCACAAGGTAGTAGGTGTTTCCAATAAAGTGGCCAGCACATGAAAGCATTCGTCGCTGCTCCCCGTGATGGAGGTGTGCCGCGTGGCCCTGCACGTGCTCCGCTAGCCTGCTGACTGCTACGTTTCCGTGGTGAAAATTGTGCTAAATGTGCAGATCTTAATTGCATTATTCAAAATAATTAGCTAATATATTTTTGCATAATGACAAGGTAAGCAAATAGTGCCGCTCTGCGCACGGTGGGCCTCGGCTGCGTACGCTGGTGTAATTAATAGACTCCCCGATTTCCTTAATTATCTGCTCTGTGTTTTAGTAACGGAGGCAGTGCTGAGATGGAGATCGTCTTCCAGAGCCTGGAAGTGAGACTGATCAGGAATGCAGCACCTACTGTCCAGAGCTTCCACTCACTGGCCACTTTATTGGAAACACCTACTCTACCTTGTGCTTCCACTCACTGGCCACTTTATTGGAAACACCTACTACCTTGTGCTTCCACTCACTGGCCACTTTATTGGAAACACCTACTCTACCTTGTGCTTCCACTCACTGGCCACTTTATTGGAAACACCTACTACCTTGTGCTTCCACTCACTGGCCACTTTATTGGAAACACCTACTGTCTCGTGCTTCCACTCACTGGCCACTTTATTAGAAACACCTACTGTCCAAAACTTCCACTCACTGGCCACTTTATTGGAAACACCTACTCTACCTTGTGCTTCCACTCACTGGCCACTTTATTGGAAACACCTACTACCTTGTGCTTCCACTCACTGGCCACTTTATTGGAAACACCTACTACATTGTGCTTCCTTTCAGTGGCCACTTTATTAGAAACACCTACTGTTTAGTGCTTCCACTCACTGGCCACTTTCTTGGAAACACCTACCTTGTGCTGCTATGCGCTGGCCACTTTATTGGAAACACCTACTACCTTGTTACACCACTATACTGTTTACTGTAAGTGAGTGGTTGGAGGCTGTAGCTGCACAGTTCCTTAGTGGTCAGTTTCTGTTGTCCAGAAAGTATTGGGGTGGTGGTCCGCCCTAAGCACAGCAGCGTTCAGTGACTGTTGTGTTCATGATTGTGTGTGTGTGTGTGTGTGGCACCGGTGTACTGTCACTGCTAGGTTGAGAGTGGGTCCACCATCCAAGGATGGCCCTGGCGAGAGCGACTCTCTGGGCAGAAACTGACCACTGATGAAGGTCTAGAGGACGGCGAACACAAACTGTGCATCAACAGATGGACTGCAGCCTCTAACTGTACACCAGAGAGAGTTGTAGTAAAGCTTCTTTGTGCCGGCAAGACGCTTGCGATCAGTCTTTTGGGCCCTCCTGCGCTCCATAGCGATGCCTCGGGTAGATAAAAGCCGGGGTGCAGGGCTTTTCCTCAGCAGCCTGTCCGCGGCTGCACCTTAGCCGCCGCACAATGTATGACTCACAATTACGTCAATTAATCTTGGCCCGGGATAATGAATATTTTCTTTATTTGCGGAAAGTACCAAACACTTATCTTACTCCCCAAGACAAACTGGTCTCTCCTGCGCGATGCATTATTTAAGCTTGCCTCTGCCTCACGTTTTAAAGGCAGTGAGGGAAAAAAAAGAAAAGGCTGTGGTTTCTGGTAAAGCATAATCATGGTAATTAATAGACTGGTTCCTCTATCGTGGCTATCAGCAGCCGGTCATTCATCAGCAAAACACTAATGAACGCTCGGGCTGTAGATTCTCTCTCTCTCTCTCTCTCTCTTTCAGTCCTGTGTAATTAAAGCTGGGCTCTACCCCGTCGGCACCAGCTCCGTCTACACTCCGAGGGGTCGGGTTCAAGAGGAACAGCTCTCCGTGGCCCTGCGACTCCAACAGACTGCAACGAATTTAGGCCGTCACATGTGCCCATTGGATCCGGTTCCTGGGACACTGGAGATCCTTGCCTGAGGATTACCCAAGTGTGCATTAAACTCAGACGAATCGAGGTTCAATCGAGTAGTTGCTCCACCCTTGAAAGGTCGCTTGAAAGGTCATTTGCATCCTTGCAGATTGTGACCTGCAATAACTGCCGACCGCTCAACCAGGAAAGCCAGGCCATACTCGCAAGCCCTGTTCACACCTGCTGCTAACATCTGTCTTGAGTAATCTGATCACAAGTGGACAGAAAATAGTGCTGTGAAAAAGTGGCGGTTACATCACCCCCCCCCCAACCCCCACTGCAAGGCATTTTGGTCTTCCTTCCTCAGAAGGCCGTTGAGTTTCAGATGCTGTCATAGCATTTTTAATAGGGTTTGAACATCAGGACTTCAGGTCATTCCAGAAATGTCAAAAGGTACACTTGCTCGTACGCTTTGGGTCATTGTCCTGTTGCATGACCCAATGGCATTTCAGCTTCAGCTCATAAAACAATCATCTTGATTGTTGAGCAAAGCATCCCCAGGGCCTTCGGTGCCTAGGCCAGGTTTGATTAGGATTAGGGTTGGCGCTGAGTTCTGCACGGTGGGAGATCCTTGCCGTAGTCCTTGCTCACTGGCCAGACCACAGAACTCGTCTTGGCTGGATATTTTGGAGCTTAAACGGAAAGTGCTGTAAAAATGGACCACTGGACATAAAAGGTAGGTAGAGGGAGTGTTTCTGATGCGGATTGTTATAGTAGGGTTGCAAGTGCAAGTATCGGCACGGCCTTCCTGTCGCCCAAGACTCGACGGCCTCCTTAAAGGCCGCAGCCATTGTGCTGCATTGCTGCAATCGGTCCACCAGCCAAACAATAGATCCCCCGCTTAACAAATCTTCCAATCGGGCAGCTTCCCCCCTGCTTAAGGTAGACTGCCGTGTCCTCTTTTTTTTTTTTTTTCCCCTCTCCAGCTCTGCAGCCTTGGAGCCACCTTAATGCCGCTCCGTCGCTGCCAGCCAGGCGAGCTTTGTTCAAACTGACAGGAATTGGCAGGCAGCCATTTTGTTTTGCGAATTTACATAAACGCCAAATGGTGCCTGTTTCCTGCAGGTCCTTCCAGCGCTTTCTGTACGACCGGCTTTCTTCCTTTTGGTGGCAGGAATGCGCCGGCTTCCTAATGAAGCTGAAAAGCCGGCGCATTCCTGCCACCAAAAGGAATCCTCTCGAACTCGCATTGTCCGCCGCGCAGCTCGGCATACGTTCAACACGGCTGCATACGTAGGAAAAAGGCATACAAGACTTTACGTTGCTTCTAGCGTCTCGGAGCATCGCTAACCCCACCCCCACCCCCCCAATTTCGACGGAACTCGTGCGGCGACGACGTCGAGAGAAGCCAGAACGGCGTCTCGTTTAGGCGGTGGCCTCTGTTAAAAGTCGCCTCGTTATTTTTTGAGCAACATCAGGTGCACAAATATTTAAACAGGCGTCTGTGAGACGAGGAGAGATCATGCAAATATGAAAGGGGCTGAAAGAGTGGAGGATTCTGCGACGGGGGGGTGGGGGGTGGGGTTGGAAGAGCGAGGAGGGGAGGAGGGTGACATCCTTGGCACACCGGCCTGATCAATTAGTCTAATCATGCTGTTGACAGTGCTGAGACCGTATTAATATTCAATTAATGGTGTGAATCTCTCCTAAAGCTTCCAGAGCCTTCTGGAGCCCGTCGCGGCGCACCTCGGCGAGCGCCGCCACCGCGCTGAAAGCGCATTGGCTGCGGGGGCTTCCATTGCCATGGAAATACCAATCGCTCTTGGCAGCGACACTATGGATGCTAAATAGTCGGGCTTCAGGCTGCGGCAGAGGTGCTGCTGTCTTTTCCTGACGACGAGATGCCAAAGTAAAACAGGCACTTGAAGCTGAGAACCAGTCGCACTGTCCTGTCCGGGAAAACACAGATGTCCACTTTATCGGAAACCCCTTTCTTGGTAGCTCCACCTCGCTGGGCTGGAGCCCATCGGTTTAGGGTATAGTTCGTACCGCCCGTCCGCATCCTGTGTCGGCCCGTCATCGTCTCCCTGGGCAGGTCACGGAGATGCTAGTAGTGGGACCTATTTTAGGACGTGGGTGGGTGTCCCTGCTATTCTCCCAGGCCGAGGGCGGACCACCTCTCAAAAAAAATATCCGAGCAACAGAAACTGGGCAACAGATGGAGCTGCAGTCTGTAACTTGATGCTTGTATAGTGGAGCAGGAAGGTAGGTGTTTCTAAGAAAGTGACCAGGGAGTGGAAGCGCGAGATGGTAGGGGTTTCTAATAAAGTGGCCGGGAAGCGGAAGTAAGGTGAACATATAGGCTACGTTAGGAATGATGTCAGTACTTCGTGCGTCCCGTGCTAAAGCTTCCCTCACTCCCGGGAGCAGATGGAGGAAGCCGGAGAAGTCTCCGGAATGCTTCGGAAGCTGGAACGCCGGGAGCTGGTATTCCGCTGCCGTGCTTTTCCAGGTCAGAGACAGTGGAGAGCTGCTGTTCTGCTTGGCTACGGAGACACTCCGGGGTTAATTACCTTCACTTTATTAATACGCAGATTTCGTATTATCCAGCTTCTGGCTCGCTCCGGGAGCGGCTCTGGTGCTCTTGAGTTCCAGGCATTTTTGAGTAGCTAATACATGGGTTGTCTTCGCTCACGTGTCCAGCATCCATACACTCACTCCCTCTCCTGAACCATGAAGCAACCGCATTTGCCTTCAGGCCGGAATTCAGTTCTGCGTGACTGAAGAATACAAGAGCGAAAAGTCTGAGACAACAGTGCGGACCATATGGAGAGGTTCAGGGCTCTCCTTTTTTACTTCAGGGCGGCCTACGTACTCCGCCAAGCCGTGGGCAGACCCTCTAGGGTATCTCTCTCTATCCGAGTCTGGCCTACCCACACCACACTTCCCCCCCTCACCCTAGCGTGGCCCACTCTACGAGAACGCTCTCCCGGTTCAGATTCCGAACGGCGACCGCTAGTACGGCCCTGGCAAATGGCCACAACATGCTGTTGTGTTTGTTGCACCACTGAAAAGAGATTGGAGCTCTCCGATACCTTCTACCGAGATCTCGGACCCTGATTCGCTGTTGGCACTATGGCTTGTCCCAACAATCAGCAGCCGTGGGCTCCTCTAAGAAGCGGCTGCTAAGCACTCTGAACATTAACCTTTAACTTGTTTCCTTGGTTTCTAATGTGAGCAATGGTGAATGGTGTGGAGGTCAAGTCAGGTCTGGAACACCCAAGAAGACCTTCTGAAAGAACCTGCTGCTAGAAAGGCCCCTAAGGTTTGACTGTAGGGGCCTTCCAGAAGATTAAGCAGACTCTGGATGATGGTGGTGGACTTCTTCTTGGGCTGGACTTCTGGGTGGCTTCAGCTGATGACACTTGAAGCCAGACACCCTCCCCCCGCCCCTGCTAAGCAGGACGTAGCAAGAGTTGGAAAAGACTGAGGAGCTGGGGTGGTGTTGGGGTGTGAATTTTCGTCATTGGAAGGTGAGGGTAGGGGAGCGTTTTATAGGGTGTGTTCTATTGGAGAAGAGGAGTTAGAGAGGTTTGGACGTGGTCCTTCTCCTGCTAATGTTAGCAACCATGAGTGATCATAGGCCTAATAATTTCCAGGAGTTACCATATTCCTCCTAATTTGTGGTGGCATCAAAAGTTTGAATTCACCAACCGGGAGATCGTCCAACCAGGATTTGTTTTTCTTAGCCGTATCTGAGCAAATAAGCCTAAACAAGCTCTCCTATTGGTTAGAACTTCACTGGTAGACCTGAAGGCAATGAGTGGGGAAAAAAGATGTGGAGAGAAGCCTCATGAGCCTCAAGAGATCTGAGCTCTCTGATAACTTCTACCAACTGTACTCAGGTAGCCGTTTCCTCAGTTGCTAATGGAATTAAGGCATGGGAGTAAAGCGGGAACCCTGGAGGTCAAGTCCCACCTGGAAGGCCAAGCAAACTGTCTGAGAGAAGGTCTAGTAGACGGGCGAATCCCCGGTACGAAAAAGCCAAGCATCCCCGAACTGTTGACAGGCAGAGTGCAGATTACCCATAGATCATTGCATGACAGGAGTACAGTGTGTACAGTGTGTGTACAAACAAGCAGCACCCCTTCTGAGCCTTCACTGGAGGAGACATATGTTAGCAAGGCGGCGCTGTAAGTAGGCCTCAGTACTCTCACCTGAGGCCTAGTCGCCCTGTCCCACCAGACACGGGCAGGTTGAAACTCACACACTTCCGTTTGTTTGTCCCTTCTGTGTGTGTGTGTGTGTGTGTGTGTGTGTGTGTGTGTGTGTGTGTGTGTGTGTGTCTGGTAGACAGGTCCCAGAGGGTGAGGTGTTGCAGCTGCAGACAGATAGTGTGACGGCTGGCATCTGCTGGCCTAACAGCTGTAGAGTGGGCCTTACACACATGCATCTCTGTGTGTCTCTCGCTCGCTCGCTCTCGCTCTCTCTCTCAGGTGGTGAAGGGTGGCTGCTGTACTTGTGTCTGGTCATGCCAGATGATGTATGGAGCAGCAGGCTGGTCGACTGTACCGAGGAGGCTGCACATGGTAGGAACCCATCTTTGTTTGTTTGTGTGTGTGTGTGTGTATGTATATGTGTGTGTGTGTGTGTGTGTATATGTATGTATATATATATATATATATATATATATATATATATATATATATATATATATATATATATATATGTGTATATATATATATATGTGTATATATATATATATATATATATATATATATATATATATATATATATATATATATATATGTATATATATATATATAAATAATAAATAATGTGTGTGTGTTTATAATGTGTGTATTAAATGTTAATCTATATGTATCTATATCTAAAGATATATTGGGCATATTTTATGTTATGTCAATACATAATACATTCCTGCATATAGATGCTTGCATATATAGATCTACATAAGGGACATAATATTTTGACATAATGCATACAGTATGAATTATGAGGTTTTATTAATATTTGATATGTTCCGTATGAGTGTAATAACACATATATATGTGAATAGATATCTATTTATAATATATCTATATAATACAGGTACTTGTATATGTACTTGTGCATATATATATATATATATATATATATATATATATATATATATGTATATGTGTGTGTGTTTTACATTTATATAATGCCTAAAGAACATATTTTTGAACATACAGGTGCATTCTCAACCCTCACAGCCACCAATTACTGCAAATAAAATTGTGTAATTTTTTATATGTGTACATGGTTCTATGTTTATGATGCGTAAAATATGTAAAATACATTTATATATTTAAGTCCATGGCTCAGTTATAATGGGTAAAGGTAGATTCTTTAGGCCTTTACACGAGTCTGTTGGAAATGACTAAACTCCTAAACATGGATTTAGGCCTGCAGTTAGCACCAAGCTAATGGATGCTAATTTCATGACTTTAGCCCCGTAGCACTAGCGCATGCTTTGGGTGATTGACTGCATTTGAGTTACAATGTGGAATGTGTAAATATTTGTTCTTCAGCTAATTTAAGGACGTTAATTTTTGCTGTAATGGCTAACAGTGAAGAGCAATCTGCACTCAGGGCCAACCTGAACAGATCAGACCTTCTGATCAGGTTTGATACTGGAGATATTGCATGGAAACACTACACAGGTTCTGTGTGTGTAGTCATTTTAATCCAGTATGAATCTACTGTGTAGTTTTACATTCTGATAGTTGATTCATACTGGATTAAAATCACTCCACGATGATTACAGTCAAACTGTTGGCACTACACACACACACACACTGCAGATTCATACTGGGTTACAGTCACTCCGTGGCTATTACTGTCAGACTGAAAAAGTAAACACATTGCAGATTCATACTGGATTGAAATCACTCCATGGTTATTACGGTCACTGTAAAAACGGCTCACTCTGGAGATTCAAACTGGATTAAAATCCCTCTACAAGTATTACTGTCGGACAGTAAACAGTACATTCATTTCAGATTCATACTGGATTAAAATCCCTCCTTTATTATTACTGCCAGACAGTAAAACTAGACACAGTAGATTCATACCGGATTAAAATCCCTCTACAAGGATTACTGTCAGATTGTACAGTACACTCACATCAGATTCATACTGGATTAAAATCCCTCTACAAGTATTACTGTCGGACAGTAAACAGTACATTCATTTCAGATTCATACTGGATTAAAATCCCTCCTTTATTATTACTGCCAGACAGTAAAACTAGACACATTAGATTCATACTGGATTAAAATCTTTCTACAATGATTATCGTCAGACTGTAAGCACTACACACACTGCAGATTCATACTGGGTTCACATCACTTCACAGTTCTTACTGTTAGACTGTAAAACAACCCACACTGCAGATTCATACTGGATTAAAATCCCTCTACAAGGATTATCGTCAGACTGTTAACAGTACACTGACTTTGGATTCATACTGGATTAAAATTCAAATTAAAATGATCATCTTTCTACAATGATTATTGTCAGACAAGGATTACCGTCAGATTCTAAAAAGTACACACACTTCAGATTCATACTGGATTATAATCACTCCATGATCATTACCGTAAACACTGCCCATACTGCAGGTTCATACTGGATTACCCCCCCCCACACACACACACAACCTCCGCTGTGAGACTGTGAACACTGCACATACTGCAGATTCATACTGGATTAATATCACACCACAATTGTTATGAATCTGCAGTGTGCCTAATCTTACAGTAATAATTATGAAGTGACTATAATCCAGTATGAATCTGCAGTGTGTGTGTAGTTTTACAGTATGACATGGATAACACTGAAGTGATGTGAATCCAGTATGAATCTGCAGTGTGTTTTACAGTCTGACAGTAATTATTTGTTGCAGATTCATACTGGATACAAATCACTCTGCAACCACACACACTAGCATGCATTCAAAGAAA